>NW_027364149.1:0-300146 GCF_046119375.1 Phyllobates terribilis | reverse complement strand
ACTTCTACCTAAAATGGCAGAAAACGCACCTATCTTGGTGATGGACAGGACAGCTAGAGGGGATATGGAGGAGGCTGTTATTTTTTTTTTAATAGGTGTACTTTCACCAATTTGCTGATAATTCATTGAAAGTAGATGATCGGTACAATTGCTGCCAATGCATTTTTTAAAGCTGTATTGTCATGAGTCAAATTTGATCATGTTAGGTTCTTGCATAGGTCCTATAGCATTGATAAGTTTCCACCCTCTTTCCTACATACACACATCTCTCCTGCATACACACAACTCTACTACTATCACACACGCAATTTTCCGAAATACACACACAACTCTCCTCCATACACAAACACAGTTCTAACACATATAGCTTTTCTACAGCTTTGAAGTATGCACTCACACCTCTGTTACATACACGCACTGTTTTGCTACATACTTGTACACAGCTTTCTTACATACACCAACAGCTCTCTTATATACTCATGCAGCTCCACACACAAACACTTATATATATATATATATATATATATGTACACTCATCCATCGTATACATTACCACATCTTGAAATTCCTTCCAGGAATGTGACTGATCACATGACCTGAAAGGTTCAATGGCTAATCAACAACTTTGTTTGATTGGGACCCTATCCATGCCACCTCACATATCAGGAGTGTCGTTCTTCTTTTCATAAAGAGGTCCAAGGGCTAGTCTTGCAGAATTTTTTTCAGCTACACAGGATGCGCAACATCCGTGCAAGTCCTGGTGACTTTCTCCCCTGCACTGCACCGATCAGATAGATCAGTGTGGGGCAGGAGAAAGGAGAACAGTTCTTTCAGTGATCATGAAGGATGCTGTCAGTGTTTTCCTCCATCAGAATAAGCAGCCTCTAGACTGTAAGAAACACACACATTTTAACATCATTTTGATTGTCTAAAATTTACTGCAGCTAAAAATTACATTTGGTTTACAATGCATTTTGCCAGATATGTTGTCACTTGTCAAAGCTAAGAATTTTACATGCTGGGTTTTTTTATGGCACATTTAGCACTGATAAGTTGTCACACTCTTGCTTAATATGTTAACATTCTGTCTGTAAACTGTATATGCATAGCTACCTTTTTGAAGCAATATTGAGATTTACTTAAGAACGTGGGGCCCAATAAATACCATCAATGGTGCCCAGTCCAAGAGATGGTGGATCCTATAGGTAAACACCACCTCATCATGCACTAAAACTTACTAAAAAAAAAAAAGATGTGAAGTTCACACATATAGAAAATGGACATTTTGTGAATACATATTACACGTATTGTAAAATAGATAGAGCTCATATGTAGAGTTTGTTTGATAAACTTTCCTACTACTTTGTCTAAATTAGAAGCAAATTGGTTGAACATTACTTCTACCTAAAATGGCAGAAAACGCACCTATCTTGGTGATGGACAGGACAGCTAGAGGGGATATGGAGGAGGCTGTTATTTTTTTTTTAATAGGTGTACTTTCACCAATTTGCTGATAATTCATTGAAAGTAGATGATCGGTACAATTGCTGCCAATGCATTTTTTAAAGCTGTATTGTCATGAGTCAAATTTGATCATGTTAGGTTCTTGCATAGGTCCTATAGCATTGATAAGTTTCCACCCTCTTTCCTACATACACACATCTCTCCTGCATACACACAACTCTACTACTATCACACACGCAATTTTCCGAAATACACACACAACTCTCCTCCATACACAAACACAGTTCTAACACATATAGCTTTTCTACAGCTTTGAAGTATGCACTCACACCTCTGTTACATACACGCACTGTTTTGCTACATACTTGTACACAGCTTTCTTACATACACCAACAGCTCTCTTATATACTCATGCAGCTCCACACACACAAACACTTATATATATATATATATATATATATATATATGTACACTCATCCATCGTATACATTACCACATCTTGAAATTCCTTCCAGGAATGTGACTGATCACATGACCTGAAAGGTTCAATGGCTAATCAACAACTTTGTTTGATTGGGACCCTATCCATGCCACCTCACATATCAGGAGTGTCGTTCTTCTTTTCATAAAGAGGTCCAAGGGCTAGTCTTGCAGAAGTTTTTTCAGCTACACAGGATGCGCAACATCCGTGCAAGTCCTGGTGACTTTCTCCCCTGCACTGCACCGATCAGATAGATCAGTGTGGGGCAGGAGAAAGGAGAACAGTTCTTTCAGTGATCATGAAGGATGCTGTCAGTGTTTTCCTCCATCAGAATAAGCAGCCTCTAGACTGTAAGAAACACACACATTTTAACATCATTTTGATTGTCTAAAATTTACTGCAGCTAAAAATTACATTTGGTTTACAATGCATTTTGCCAGATATGTTGTCACTTGTCAAAGCTAAGAATTTTACATGCTGGGTTTTTTTATGGCACATTTAGCACTGATAAGTTGTCACACTCTTGCTTAATATGTTAACATTCTGTCTGTAAACTGTATATGCATAGCTACCTTTTTGAAGCAATATTGAGATTTACTTAAGAACGTGGGGCCCAATAAATACCATCAATGGTGCCCAGTCCAAGAGATGGTGGATCCTATAGGTAAACACCACCTCATCATGCACTAAAACTTACTAAAAAAAAAAAAAGATGTGAAGTTCACACATATAGAAAATGGACATTTTGTGAATACATATTACACGTATTGTAAAATAGATAGAGCTCATATGTAGAGTTTGTTTGATAAACTTTCCTACTACTTTGTCTAAATTAGAAGCAAATTGGTTGAACATTACTTCTACCTAAAATGGCAGAAAACGCACCTATCTTGGTGATGGACAGGACAGCTAGAGGGGATATGGAGGAGGCTGTTATTTTTTTTTTAATAGGTGTACTTTCACCAATTTGCTGATAATTCATTGAAAGTAGATGATCGGTACAATTGCTGCCAATGCATTTTTTAAAGCTGTATTGTCATGAGTCAAATTTGATCATGTTAGGTTCTTGCATAGGTCCTATAGCATTGATAAGTTTCCACCCTCTTTCCTACATACACACATCTCTCCTGCATACACACAACTCTACTACTATCACACACGCAATTTTCCGAAATACACACACAACTCTCCTCCATACACAAACACAGTTCTAACACATATAGCTTTTCTACAGCTTTGAAGTATGCACTCACACCTCTGTTACATACACGCACTGTTTTGCTACATACTTGTACACAGCTTTCTTACATACACCAACAGCTCTCTTATATACTCATGCAGCTCCACACACACAAACACTTATATATATATATATATATATATATGTACACTCATCCATCGTATACATTACCACATCTTGAAATTCCTTCCAGGAATGTGACTGATCACATGACCTGAAAGGTTCAATGGCTAATCAACAACTTTGTTTGATTGGGACCCTATCCATGCCACCTCACATATCAGGAGTGTCGTTCTTCTTTTCATAAAGAGGTCCAAGGGCTAGTCTTGCAGAAGTTTTTTCAGCTACACAGGATGCGCAACATCCGTGCAAGTCCTGGTGACTTTCTCCCCTGCACTGCACCGATCAGATAGATCAGTGTGGGGCAGGAGAAAGGAGAATAGTTCTTTCAGTGATCATGAAGGATGCTGTCAGTGTTTTCCTCCATCAGAATAAGCAGCCTCTAGACTGTAAGAAACACACACATTTTAACATCATTGTGATTGTCTAAAATTTACTGCAGCTAAAAATTACATTTGGTTTACAATGCATTTTGCCAGATATGTTGTCACTTGTCAAAGCTAAGAATTTTACATGCTGGGTTTTTTTATGGCACATTTAGCACTGATAAGTTGTCACACTCTTGCTTAATATGTTAACATTCTGTCTGTAAACTGTATATGCATAGCTACCTTTTTGAAGCAATATTGAGATTTACTTAAGAACGTGGGGCCCAATAAATACCATCAATGGTGCCCAGTCCAAGAGATGGTGGATCCTATAGGTAAACACCACCTCATCATGCACTAAAACTTACTAAAAAAAAAAAAGATGTGAAGTTCACACATATAGAAAATGGACATTTTGTGAATACATATTACACGTATTGTAAAATAGATAGAGCTCATATGTAGAGTTTGTTTGATAAACTTTCCTACTACTTTGTCTAAATTAGAAGCAAATTGGTTGAACATTACTTCTACCTAAAATGGCAGAAAACGCACCTATCTTGGTGATGGACAGGACAGCTAGAGGGGATATGGAGGAGGCTGTTATTTTTTTTTTAATAGGTGTACTTTCACCAATTTACTGATAATTAATTGAAAGTAGATGATCGGTACAATTGCTGCCAATGCATTTTTTAAAGCTGTATTGTCATGAGTCAAATTTGATCATGTTAGGTTCTTGCATAGGTCCTATAGCATTGATAAGTTTCCACCCTCTTTCCTACATACACACATCTCTCCTGCATACACACAACTCTACTACTATCACACACGCAATTTTCCGAAATACACACACAACTCTCCTCCATACACAAACACAGTTCTAACACATATAGCTTTTCTACAGCTTTGAAGTATGCACTCACACCTCTGTTACATACACGCACTGTTTTGCTACATACTTGTACACAGCTTTCTTACATACACCAACAGCTCTCTTATATACTCATGCAGCTCCACACACACAAACACTTATATATATATATATATATATGTACACTCATCCATCGTATACATTACCACATCTTGAAATTCCTTCCAGGAATGTGACTGATCACATGACCTGAAAGGTTCAATGGCTAATCAACAACTTTGTTTGATTGGGACCCTATCCATGCCACCTCACATATCAGGAGTGTCGTTCTTCTTTTCATAAAGAGGTCCAAGGGCTAGTCTTGCAGAAGTTTTTTCAGCTACACAGGATGCGCAACATCCGTGCAAGTCCTGGTGACTTTCTCCCCTGCACTGCACCGATCAGATAGATCAGTGTGGGGCAGGAGAAAGGAGAACAGTTCTTTCAGTGATCATGAAGGATGCTGTCAGTGTTTTCCTCCATCAGAATAAGCAGCCTCTAGACTGTAAGAAACACACACATTTTAACATCATTTTGATTGTCTAAAATTTACTGCAGCTAAAAATTACATTTGGTTTACAATGCATTTTGCCAGATATGTTGTCACTTGTCAAAGCTAAGAATTTTACATGCTGGGTTTTTTTATGGCACATTTAGCACTGATAAGTTGTCACACTCTTGCTTAATATGTTAACATTCTGTCTGTAAACTGTATATGCATAGCTACCTTTTTGAAGCAATATTGAGATTTACTTAAGAACGTGGGGCCCAATAAATACCATCAATGGTGCCCAGTCCAAGAGATGGTGGATCCTATAGGTAAACACCACCTCATCATGCACTAAAACTTACTAAAAAAAAAAAAAGATGTGAAGTTCACACATATAGAAAATGGACATTTTGTGAATACATATTACACGTATTGTAAAATAGATAGAGCTCATATGTAGAGTTTGTTTGATAAACTTTCCTACTACTTTGTCTAAATTAGAAGCAAATTGGTTGAACATTACTTCTACCTAAAATGGCAGAAAACGCACCTATCTTGGTGATGGACAGGACAGCTAGAGGGGATATGGAGGAGGCTGTTATTTTTTTTTTAATAGGTGTACTTTCACCAATTTGCTGATAATTCATTGAAAGTAGATGATCGGTACAATTGCTGCCAATGCATTTTTTAAAGCTGTATTGTCATGAGTCAAATTTGATCATGTTAGGTTCTTGCATAGGTCCTATAGCATTGATAAGTTTCCACCCTCTTTCCTACATACACACATCTCTCCTGCATACACACAACTCTACTACTATCACACACGCAATTTTCCGAAATACACACACAACTCTCCTCCATACACAAACACAGTTCTAACACATATAGCTTTTCTACAGCTTTGAAGTATGCACTCACACCTCTGTTACATACACGCACTGTTTTGCTACATACTTGTACACAGCTTTCTTACATACACCAACAGCTCTCTTATATACTCATGCAGCTCCACACACACAAACACTTATATATATATATATATATATATATATATGTACACTCATCCATCGTATACATTACCACATCTTGAAATTCCTTCCAGGAATGTGACTGATCACATGACCTGAAAGGTTCAATGGCTAATCAACAACTTTGTTTGATTGGGACCCTATCCATGCCACCTCACATATCAGGAGTGTCGTTCTTCTTTTCATAAAGAGGTCCAAGGGCTAGTCTTGCAGAAGTTTTTTCAGCTACACAGGATGCGCAACATCCGTGCAAGTCCTGGTGACTTTCTCCCCTGCACTGCACCGATCAGATAGATCAGTGTGGGGCAGGAGAAAGGAGAACAGTTCTTTCAGTGATCATGAAGGATGCTGTCAGTGTTTTCCTCCATCAGAATAAGCAGCCTCTAGACTGTAAGAAACACACACATTTTAACATCATTTTGATTGTCTAAAATTTACTGCAGCTAAAAATTACATTTGGTTTACAATGCATTTTGCCAGATATGTTGTCACTTGTCAAAGCTAAGAATTTTACATGCTGGGTTTTTTTATGGCACATTTAGCACTGATAAGTTGTCACACTCTTGCTTAATATGTTAACATTCTGTCTGTAAACTGTATATGCATAGCTACCTTTTTGAAGCAATATTGAGATTTACTTAAGAACGTGGGGCCCAATAAATACCATCAATGGTGCCCAGTCCAAGAGATGGTGGATCCTATAGGTAAACACCACCTCATCATGCACTAAAACTTACTAAAAAAAAAAAAAGATGTGAAGTTCACACATATAGAAAATGGACATTTTGTGAATACATATTACACGTATTGTAAAATAGATAGAGCTCATATGTAGAGTTTGTTTGATAAACTTTCCTACTACTTTGTCTAAATTAGAAGCAAATTGGTTGAACATTACTTCTACCTAAAATGGCAGAAAACGCACCTATCTTGGTGATGGACAGGACAGCTAGAGGGGATATGGAGGAGGCTGTTATTTTTTTTTTAATAGGTGTACTTTCACCAATTTGCTGATAATTCATTGAAAGTAGATGATCGGTACAATTGCTGCCAATGCATTTTTTAAAGCTGTATTGTCATGAGTCAAATTTGATCATGTTAGGTTCTTGCATAGGTCCTATAGCATTGATAAGTTTCCACCCTCTTTCCTACATACACACATCTCTCCTGCATACACACAACTCTACTACTATCACACACGCAATTTTCCGAAATACACACACAACTCTCCTCCATACACAAACACAGTTCTAACACATATAGCTTTTCTACAGCTTTGAAGTATGCACTCACACCTCTGTTACATACACGCACTGTTTTGCTACATACTTGTACACAGCTTTCTTACATACACCAACAGCTCTCTTATATACTCATGCAGCTCCACACACACAAACACTTATATATATATATATATATATGTACACTCATCCATCGTATACATTACCACATCTTGAAATTCCTTCCAGGAATGTGACTGATCACATGACCTGAAAGGTTCAATGGCTAATCAACAACTTTGTTTGATTGGGACCCTATCCATGCCACCTCACATATCAGGAGTGTCGTTCTTCTTTTCATAAAGAGGTCCAAGGGCTAGTCTTGCAGAAGTTTTTTCAGCTACACAGGATGCGCAACATCCGTGCAAGTCCTGGTGACTTTCTCCCCTGCACTGCACCGATCAGATAGATCAGTGTGGGGCAGGAGAAAGGAGAACAGTTCTTTCAGTGATCATGAAGGATGCTGTCAGTGTTTTCCTCCATCAGAATAAGCAGCCTCTAGACTGTAAGAAACACACACATTTTAACATCATTTTGATTGTCTAAAATTTACTGCAGCTAAAAATTACATTTGGTTTACAATGCATTTTGCCAGATATGTTGTCACTTGTCAAAGCTAAGAATTTTACATGCTGGGTTTTTTTATGGCACATTTAGCACTGATAAGTTGTCACACTCTTGCTTAATATGTTAACATTCTGTCTGTAAACTGTATATGCATAGCTACCTTTTTGAAGCAATATTGAGATTTACTTAAGAACGTGGGGCCCAATAAATACCATCAATGGTGCCCAGTCCAAGAGATGGTGGATCCTATAGGTAAACACCACCTCATCATGCACTAAAACTTACTAAAAAAAAAAAAGATGTGAAGTTCACACATATAGAAAATGGACATTTTGTGAATACATATTACACGTATTGTAAAATAGATAGAGCTCATATGTAGAGTTTGTTTGATAAACTTTCCTACTACTTTGTCTAAATTAGAAGCAAATTGGTTGAACATTACTTCTACCTAAAATGGCAGAAAACGCACCTATCTTGGTGATGGACAGGACAGCTAGAGGGGATATGGAGGAGGCTGTTATTTTTTTTTTAATAGGTGTACTTTCACCAATTTACTGATAATTAATTGAAAGTAGATGATCGGTACAATTGCTGCCAATGCATTTTTTAAAGCTGTATTGTCATGAGTCAAATTTGATCATGTTAGGTTCTTGCATAGGTCCTATAGCATTGATAAGTTTCCACCCTCTTTCCTACATACACACATCTCTCCTGCATACACACAACTCTACTACTATCACACACGCAATTTTCCGAAATACACACACAACTCTCCTCCATACACAAACACAGTTCTAACACATATAGCTTTTCTACAGCTTTGAAGTATGCACTCACACCTCTGTTACATACACGCACTGTTTTGCTACATACTTGTACACAGCTTTCTTACATACACCAACAGCTCTCTTATATACTCATGCAGCTCCACACACACAAACACTTATATATATATATATATATATGTACACTCATCCATCGTATACATTACCACATCTTGAAATTCCTTCCAGGAATGTGACTGATCACATGACCTGAAAGGTTCAATGGCTAATCAACAACTTTGTTTGATTGGGACCCTATCCATGCCACCTCACATATCAGGAGTGTCGTTCTTCTTTTCATAAAGAGGTCCAAGGGCTAGTCTTGCAGAAGTTTTTTCAGCTACACAGGATGCGCAACATCCGTGCAAGTCCTGGTGACTTTCTCCCCTGCACTGCACCGATCAGATAGATCAGTGTGGGGCAGGAGAAAGGAGAACAGTTCTTTCAGTGATCATGAAGGATGCTGTCAGTGTTTTCCTCCATCAGAATAAGCAGCCTCTAGACTGTAAGAAACACACACATTTTAACATCATTTTGATTGTCTAAAATTTACTGCAGCTAAAAATTACATTTGGTTTACAATGCATTTTGCCAGATATGTTGTCACTTGTCAAAGCTAAGAATTTTACATGCTGGGTTTTTTTATGGCACATTTAGCACTGATAAGTTGTCACACTCTTGCTTAATATGTTAACATTCTGTCTGTAAACTGTATATGCATAGCTACCTTTTTGAAGCAATATTGAGATTTACTTAAGAACGTGGGGCCCAATAAATACCATCAATGGTGCCCAGTCCAAGAGATGGTGGATCCTATAGGTAAACACCACCTCATCATGCACTAAAACTTACTAAAAAAAAAAAAGATGTGAAGTTCACACATATAGAAAATGGACATTTTGTGAATACATATTACACGTATTGTAAAATAGATAGAGCTCATATGTAGAGTTTGTTTGATAAACTTTCCTACTACTTTGTCTAAATTAGAAGCAAATTGGTTGAACATTACTTCTACCTAAAATGGCAGAAAACGCACCTATCTTGGTGATGGACAGGACAGCTAGAGGGGATATGGAGGAGGCTGTTATTTTTTTTTTAATAGGTGTACTTTCACCAATTTGCTGATAATTCATTGAAAGTAGATGATCGGTACAATTGCTGCCAATGCATTTTTTAAAGCTGTATTGTCATGAGTCAAATTTGATCATGTTAGGTTCTTGCATAGGTCCTATAGCATTGATAAGTTTCCACCCTCTTTCCTACATACACACATCTCTCCTGCATACACACAACTCTACTACTATCACACACGCAATTTTCCGAAATACACACACAACTCTCCTCCATACACAAACACAGTTCTAACACATATAGCTTTTCTACAGCTTTGAAGTATGCACTCACACCTCTGTTACATACACGCACTGTTTTGCTACATACTTGTACACAGCTTTCTTACATACACCAACAGCTCTCTTATATACTCATGCAGCTCCACACACACAAACACTTATATATATATATATATATATATATATATATGTACACTCATCCATCGTATACATTACCACATCTTGAAATTCCTTCCAGGAATGTGACTGATCACATGACCTGAAAGGTTCAATGGCTAATCAACAACTTTGTTTGATTGGGACCCTATCCATGCCACCTCACATATCAGGAGTGTCGTTCTTCTTTTCATAAAGAGGTCCAAGGGCTAGTCTTGCAGAAGTTTTTTCAGCTACACAGGATGCGCAACATCCGTGCAAGTCCTGGTGACTTTCTCCCCTGCACTGCACCGATCAGATAGATCAGTGTGGGGCAGGAGAAAGGAGAACAGTTCTTTCAGTGATCATGAAGGATGCTGTCAGTGTTTTCCTCCATCAGAATAAGCAGCCTCTAGACTGTAAGAAACACACACATTTTAACATCATTTTGATTGTCTAAAATTTACTGCAGCTAAAAATTACATTTGGTTTACAATGCATTTTGCCAGATATGTTGTCACTTGTCAAAGCTAAGAATTTTACATGCTGGGTTTTTTTATGGCACATTTAGCACTGATAAGTTGTCACACTCTTGCTTAATATGTTAACATTCTGTCTGTAAACTGTATATGCATAGCTACCTTTTTGAAGCAATATTGAGATTTACTTAAGAACGTGGGGCCCAATAAATACCATCAATGGTGCCCAGTCCAAGAGATGGTGGATCCTATAGGTAAACACCACCTCATCATGCACTAAAACTTACTAAAAAAAAAAAAAGATGTGAAGTTCACACATATAGAAAATGGACATTTTGTGAATACATATTACACGTATTGTAAAATAGATAGAGCTCATATGTAGAGTTTGTTTGCTAAACTTTCCTACTACTTTGTCTAAATTAGAAGCAAATTGGTTGAACATTACTTCTACCTAAAATGGCAGAAAACGCACCTATCTTGGTGATGGACAGGACAGCTAGAGGGGATATGGAGGAGGCTGTTATTTTTTTTTTAATAGGTGTACTTTCACCAATTTGCTGATAATTCATTGAAAGTAGATGATCGGTACAATTGCTGCCAATGCATTTTTTAAAGCTGTATTGTCATGAGTCAAATTTGATCATGTTAGGTTCTTGCATAGGTCCTATAGCATTGATAAGTTTCCACCCTCTTTCCTACATACACACATCTCTCCTGCATACACACAACTCTACTACTATCACACACGCAATTTTCCGAAATACACACACAACTCTCCTCCATACACAAACACAGTTCTAACACATATAGCTTTTCTACAGCTTTGAAGTATGCACTCACACCTCTGTTACATACACGCACTGTTTTGCTACATACTTGTACACAGCTTTCTTACATACACCAACAGCTCTCTTATATACTCATGCAGCTCCACACACACAAACACTTATATATATATATATATATATATATATATATGTACACTCATCCATCGTATACATTACCACATCTTGAAATTCCTTCCAGGAATGTGACTGATCACATGACCTGAAAGGTTCAATGGCTAATCAACAACTTTGTTTGATTGGGACCCTATCCATGCCACCTCACATATCAGGAGTGTCGTTCTTCTTTTCATAAAGAGGTCCAAGGGCTAGTCTTGCAGAAGTTTTTTCAGCTACACAGGATGCGCAACATCCGTGCAAGTCCTGGTGACTTTCTCCCCTGCACTGCACCGATCAGATAGATCAGTGTGGGGCAGGAGAAAGGAGAACAGTTCTTTCAGTGATCATGAAGGATGCTGTCAGTGTTTTCCTCCATCAGAATAAGCAGCCTCTAGACTGTAAGAAACACACACATTTTAACATCATTTTGATTGTCTAAAATTTACTGCAGCTAAAAATTACATTTGGTTTACAATGCATTTTGCCAGATATGTTGTCACTTGTCAAAGCTAAGAATTTTACATGCTGGGTTTTTTTATGGCACATTTAGCACTGATAAGTTGTCACACTCTTGCTTAATATGTTAACATTCTGTCTGTAAACTGTATATGCATAGCTACCTTTTTGAAGCAATATTGAGATTTACTTAAGAACGTGGGGCCCAATAAATACCATCAATGGTGCCCAGTCCAAGAGATGGTGGATCCTATAGGTAAACACCACCTCATCATGCACTAAAACTTACTAAAAAAAAAAAAAGATGTGAAGTTCACACATATAGAAAATGGACATTTTGTGAATACATATTACACGTATTGTAAAATAGATAGAGCTCATATGTAGAGTTTGTTTGATAAACTTTCCTACTACTTTGTCTAAATTAGAAGCAAATTGGTTGAACATTACTTCTACCTAAAATGGCAGAAAACGCACCTATCTTGGTGATGGACAGGACAGCTAGAGGGGATATGGAGGAGGCTGTTATTTTTTTTTTAATAGGTGTACTTTCACCAATTTGCTGATAATTCATTGAAAGTAGATGATCGGTACAATTGCTGCCAATGCATTTTTTAAAGCTGTATTGTCATGAGTCAAATTTGATCATGTTAGGTTCTTGCATAGGTCCTATAGCATTGATAAGTTTCCACCCTCTTTCCTACATACACACATCTCTCCTGCATACACACAACTCTACTACTATCACACACGCAATTTTCCGAAATACACACACAACTCTCCTCCATACACAAACACAGTTCTAACACATATAGCTTTTCTACAGCTTTGAAGTATGCACTCACACCTCTGTTACATACACGCACTGTTTTGCTACATACTTGTACACAGCTTTCTTACATACACCAACAGCTCTCTTATATACTCATGCAGCTCCACACACACAAACACTTATATATATATATATATATATATATATGTACACTCATCCATCGTATACATTACCACATCTTGAAATTCCTTCCAGGAATGTGACTGATCACATGACCTGAAAGGTTCAATGGCTAATCAACAACTTTGTTTGATTGGGACCCTATCCATGCCACCTCACATATCAGGAGTGTCGTTCTTCTTTTCATAAAGAGGTCCAAGGGCTAGTCTTGCAGAAGTTTTTTCAGCTACACAGGATGCGCAACATCCGTGCAAGTCCTGGTGACTTTCTCCCCTGCACTGCACCGATCAGATAGATCAGTGTGGGGCAGGAGAAAGGAGAACAGTTCTTTCAGTGATCATGAAGGATGCTGTCAGTGTTTTCCTCCATCAGAATAAGCAGCCTCTAGACTGTAAGAAACACACACATTTTAACATCATTTTGATTGTCTAAAATTTACTGCAGCTAAAAATTACATTTGGTTTACAATGCATTTTGCCAGATATGTTGTCACTTGTCAAAGCTAAGAATTTTACATGCTGGGTTTTTTTATGGCACATTTAGCATTGATAAGTTGTCACACTCTTGCTTAATATGTTAACATTCTGTCTGTAAACTGTATATGCATAGCTACCTTTTTGAAGCAATATTGAGATTTACTTAAGAACGTGGGGCCCAATAAATACCATCAATGGTGCCCAGTCCAAGAGATGGTGGATCCTATAGGTAAACACCACCTCATCATGCACTAAAACTTACTAAAAAAAAAAAAAGATGTGAAGTTCACACATATAGAAAATGGACATTTTGTGAATACATATTACACGTATTGTAAAATAGATAGAGCTCATATGTAGAGTTTGTTTGATAAACTTTCCTACTACTTTGTCTAAATTAGAAGCAAATTGGTTGAACATTACTTTTACCTAAAATGGCAGAAAACGCACCTATCTTGGTGATGGACAGGACAGCTAGAGGGGATATGGAGGAGGCTGTTATTTTTTTTTTAATAGGTGTACTTTCACCAATTTGCTGATAATTCATTGAAAGTAGATGATCGGTACAATTGCTGCCAATGCATTTTTTAAAGCTGTATTGTCATGAGTCAAATTTGATCATGTTAGGTTCTTGCATAGGTCCTATAGCATTGATAAGTTTCCACCCTCTTTCCTACATACACACATCTCTCCTGCATACACACAACTCTACTACTATCACACACGCAATTTTCCGAAATACACACACAACTCTCCTCCATACACAAACACAGTTCTAACACATATAGCTTTTCTACAGCTTTGAAGTATGCACTCACACCTCTGTTACATACACGCACTGTTTTGCTACATACTTGTACACAGCTTTCTTACATACACCAACAGCTCTCTTATATACTCATGCAGCTCCACACACACAAACACTTATATATATATATATATATATATATATATATATATGTACACTCATCCATCGTATACATTACCACATCTTGAAATTCCTTCCAGGAATGTGACTGATCACATGACCTGAAAGGTTCAATGGCTAATCAACAACTTTGTTTGATTGGGACCCTATCCATGCCACCTCACATATCAGGAGTGTCGTTCTTCTTTTCATAAAGAGGTCCAAGGGCTAGTCTTGCAGAAGTTTTTTCAGCTACACAGGATGCGCAACATCCGTGCAAGTCCTGGTGACTTTCTCCCCTGCACTGCACCGATCAGATAGATCAGTGTGGGGCAGGAGAAAGGAGAACAGTTCTTTCAGTGATCATGAAGGATGCTGTCAGTGTTTTCCTCCATCAGAATAAGCAGCCTCTAGACTGTAAGAAACACACACATTTTAACATCATTTTGATTGTCTAAAATTTACTGCAGCTAAAAATTACATTTGGTTTACAATGCATTTTGCCAGATATGTTGTCACTTGTCAAAGCTAAGAATTTTACATGCTGGGTTTTTTTATGGCACATTTAGCACTGATAAGTTGTCACACTCTTGCTTAATATGTTAACATTCTGTCTGTAAACTGTATATGCATAGCTACCTTTTTGAAGCAATATTGAGATTTACTTAAGAACGTGGGGCCCAATAAATACCATCAATGGTGCCCAGTCCAAGAGATGGTGGATCCTATAGGTAAACACCACCTCATCATGCACTAAAACTTACTAAAAAAAAAAAAGATGTGAAGTTCACACATATAGAAAATGGACATTTTGTGAATACATATTACACGTATTGTAAAATAGATAGAGCTCATATGTAGAGTTTGTTTGATAAACTTTCCTACTACTTTGTCTAAATTAGAAGCAAATTGGTTGAACATTACTTCTACCTAAAATGGCAGAAAACGCACCTATCTTGGTGATGGACAGGACAGCTAGAGGGGATATGGAGGAGGCTGTTATTTTTTTTTTAATAGGTGTACTTTCACCAATTTACTGATAATTAATTGAAAGTAGATGATCGGTACAATTGCTGCCAATGCATTTTTTAAAGCTGTATTGTCATGAGTCAAATTTGATCATGTTAGGTTCTTGCATAGGTCCTATAGCATTGATAAGTTTCCACCCTCTTTCCTACATACACACATCTCTCCTGCATACACACAACTCTACTACTATCACACACGCAATTTTCCGAAATACACACACAACTCTC
This sequence comes from Phyllobates terribilis, assembly GCF_046119375.1. NCBI lineage: Eukaryota > Metazoa > Chordata > Amphibia > Anura > Dendrobatidae > Phyllobates > Phyllobates terribilis. The sequence goes on along the minus strand of NW_027364149.1, from coordinate 284,408 downwards.
CTCCATACACAAACACAGTTCTAACACATATAGCTTTTCTACAGCTTTGAAGTATGCACTCACACCTCTGTTACATACACGCACTGTTTTGCTACATACTTGTACACAGCTTTCTTACATACACCAACAGCTCTCTTATATACTCATGCAGCTCCACACACACAAACACTTATATATATATATATATATATATATATGTACACTCATCCATCGTATACATTACCACATCTTGAAATTCCTTCCAGGAATGTGACTGATCACATGACCTGAAAGGTTCAATGGCTAATCAACAACTTTGTTTGATTGGGACCCTATCCATGCCACCTCACATATCAGGAGTGTCGTTCTTCTTTTCATAAAGAGGTCCAAGGGCTAGTCTTGCAGAAGTTTTTTCAGCTACACAGGATGCGCAACATCCGTGCAAGTCCTGGTGACTTTCTCCCCTGCACTGCACCGATCAGATAGATCAGTGTGGGGCAGGAGAAAGGAGAACAGTTCTTTCAGTGATCATGAAGGATGCTGTCAGTGTTTTCCTCCATCAGAATAAGCAGCCTCTAGACTGTAAGAAACACACACATTTTAACATCATTTTGATTGTCTAAAATTTACTGCAGCTAAAAATTACATTTGGTTTACAATGCATTTTGCCAGATATGTTGTCACTTGTCAAAGCTAAGAATTTTACATGCTGGGTTTTTTTATGGCACATTTAGCACTGATAAGTTGTCACACTCTTGCTTAATATGTTAACATTCTGTCTGTAAACTGTATATGCATAGCTACCTTTTTGAAGCAATATTGAGATTTACTTAAGAACGTGGGGCCCAATAAATACCATCAATGGTGCCCAGTCCAAGAGATGGTGGATCCTATAGGTAAACACCACCTCATCATGCACTAAAACTTACTAAAAAAAAAAAAAGATGTGAAGTTCACACATATAGAAAATGGACATTTTGTGAATACATATTACACGTATTGTAAAATAGATAGAGCTCATATGTAGAGTTTGTTTGCTAAACTTTCCTACTACTTTGTCTAAATTAGAAGCAAATTGGTTGAACATTACTTCTACCTAAAATGGCAGAAAACGCACCTATCTTGGTGATGGACAGGACAGCTAGAGGGGATATGGAGGAGGCTGTTATTTTTTTTTTAATAGGTGTACTTTCACCAATTTGCTGATAATTCATTGAAAGTAGATGATCGGTACAATTGCTGCCAATGCATTTTTTAAAGCTGTATTGTCATGAGTCAAATTTGATCATGTTAGGTTCTTGCATAGGTCCTATAGCATTGATAAGTTTCCACCCTCTTTCCTACATACACACATCTCTCCTGCATACACACAACTCTACTACTATCACACACGCAATTTTCCGAAATACACACACAACTCTCCTCCATACACAAACACAGTTCTAACACATATAGCTTTTCTACAGCTTTGAAGTATGCACTCACACCTCTGTTACATACACGCACTGTTTTGCTACATACTTGTACACAGCTTTCTTACATACACCAACAGCTCTCTTATATACTCATGCAGCTCCACACACACAAACACTTATATATATATATATATATATATATATATATGTACACTCATCCATCGTATACATTACCACATCTTGAAATTCCTTCCAGGAATGTGACTGATCACATGACCTGAAAGGTTCAATGGCTAATCAACAACTTTGTTTGATTGGGACCCTATCCATGCCACCTCACATATCAGGAGTGTCGTTCTTCTTTTCATAAAGAGGTCCAAGGGCTAGTCTTGCAGAAGTTTTTTCAGCTACACAGGATGCGCAACATCCGTGCAAGTCCTGGTGACTTTCTCCCCTGCACTGCACCGATCAGATAGATCAGTGTGGGGCAGGAGAAAGGAGAACAGTTCTTTCAGTGATCATGAAGGATGCTGTCAGTGTTTTCCTCCATCAGAATAAGCAGCCTCTAGACTGTAAGAAACACACACATTTTAACATCATTTTGATTGTCTAAAATTTACTGCAGCTAAAAATTACATTTGGTTTACAATGCATTTTGCCAGATATGTTGTCACTTGTCAAAGCTAAGAATTTTACATGCTGGGTTTTTTTATGGCACATTTAGCACTGATAAGTTGTCACACTCTTGCTTAATATGTTAACATTCTGTCTGTAAACTGTATATGCATAGCTACCTTTTTGAAGCAATATTGAGATTTACTTAAGAACGTGGGGCCCAATAAATACCATCAATGGTGCCCAGTCCAAGAGATGGTGGATCCTATAGGTAAACACCACCTCATCATGCACTAAAACTTACTAAAAAAAAAAAAAGATGTGAAGTTCACACATATAGAAAATGGACATTTTGTGAATACATATTACACGTATTGTAAAATAGATAGAGCTCATATGTAGAGTTTGTTTGATAAACTTTCCTACTACTTTGTCTAAATTAGAAGCAAATTGGTTGAACATTACTTCTACCTAAAATGGCAGAAAACGCACCTATCTTGGTGATGGACAGGACAGCTAGAGGGGATATGGAGGAGGCTGTTATTTTTTTTTTAATAGGTGTACTTTCACCAATTTGCTGATAATTCATTGAAAGTAGATAATCGGTACAATTGCTGCCAATGCATTTTTTAAAGCTGTATTGTCATGAGTCAAATTTGATCATGTTAGGTTCTTGCATAGGTCCTATAGCATTGATAAGTTTCCACCCTCTTTCCTACATACACACATCTCTCCTGCATACACACAACTCTACTACTATCACACACGCAATTTTCCGAAATACACACACAACTCTCCTCCATACACAAACACAGTTCTAACACATATAGCTTTTCTACAGCTTTGAAGTATGCACTCACACCTCTGTTACATACACGCACTGTTTTGCTACATACTTGTACACAGCTTTCTTACATACACCAACAGCTCTCTTATATACTCATGCAGCTCCACACACACAAACACTTATATATATATATATATATATATATATGTACACTCATCCATCGTATACATTACCACATCTTGAAATTCCTTCCAGGAATGTGACTGATCACATGACCTGAAAGGTTCAATGGCTAATCAACAACTTTGTTTGATTGGGACCCTATCCATGCCACCTCACATATCAGGAGTGTCGTTCTTCTTTTCATAAAGAGGTCCAAGGGCTAGTCTTGCAGAAGTTTTTTCAGCTACACAGGATGCGCAACATCCGTGCAAGTCCTGGTGACTTTCTCCCCTGCACTGCACCGATCAGATAGATCAGTGTGGGGCAGGAGAAAGGAGAACAGTTCTTTCAGTGATCATGAAGGATGCTGTCAGTGTTTTCCTCCATCAGAATAAGCAGCCTCTAGACTGTAAGAAACACACACATTTTAACATCATTTTGATTGTCTAAAATTTACTGCAGCTAAAAATTACATTTGGTTTACAATGCATTTTGCCAGATATGTTGTCACTTGTCAAAGCTAAGAATTTTACATGCTGGGTTTTTTTATGGCACATTTAGCATTGATAAGTTGTCACACTCTTGCTTAATATGTTAACATTCTGTCTGTAAACTGTATATGCATAGCTACCTTTTTGAAGCAATATTGAGATTTACTTAAGAACGTGGGGCCCAATAAATACCATCAATGGTGCCCAGTCCAAGAGATGGTGGATCCTATAGGTAAACACCACCTCATCATGCACTAAAACTTACTAAAAAAAAAAAAAGATGTGAAGTTCACACATATAGAAAATGGACATTTTGTGAATACATATTACACGTATTGTAAAATAGATAGAGCTCATATGTAGAGTTTGTTTGATAAACTTTCCTACTACTTTGTCTAAATTAGAAGCAAATTGGTTGAACATTACTTTTACCTAAAATGGCAGAAAACGCACCTATCTTGGTGATGGACAGGACAGCTAGAGGGGATATGGAGGAGGCTGTTATTTTTTTTTTAATAGGTGTACTTTCACCAATTTGCTGATAATTCATTGAAAGTAGATGATCGGTACAATTGCTGCCAATGCATTTTTTAAAGCTGTATTGTCATGAGTCAAATTTGATCATGTTAGGTTCTTGCATAGGTCCTATAGCATTGATAAGTTTCCACCCTCTTTCCTACATACACACATCTCTCCTGCATACACACAACTCTACTACTATCACACACGCAATTTTCCGAAATACACACACAACTCTCCTCCATACACAAACACAGTTCTAACACATATAGCTTTTCTACAGCTTTGAAGTATGCACTCACACCTCTGTTACATACACGCACTGTTTTGCTACATACTTGTACACAGCTTTCTTACATACACCAACAGCTCTCTTATATACTCATGCAGCTCCACACACACAAACACTTATATATATATATATATATATATATATATATATATGTACACTCATCCATCGTATACATTACCACATCTTGAAATTCCTTCCAGGAATGTGACTGATCACATGACCTGAAAGGTTCAATGGCTAATCAACAACTTTGTTTGATTGGGACCCTATCCATGCCACCTCACATATCAGGAGTGTCGTTCTTCTTTTCATAAAGAGGTCCAAGGGCTAGTCTTGCAGAAGTTTTTTCAGCTACACAGGATGCGCAACATCCGTGCAAGTCCTGGTGACTTTCTCCCCTGCACTGCACCGATCAGATAGATCAGTGTGGGGCAGGAGAAAGGAGAACAGTTCTTTCAGTGATCATGAAGGATGCTGTCAGTGTTTTCCTCCATCAGAATAAGCAGCCTCTAGACTGTAAGAAACACACACATTTTAACATCATTTTGATTGTCTAAAATTTACTGCAGCTAAAAATTACATTTGGTTTACAATGCATTTTGCCAGATATGTTGTCACTTGTCAAAGCTAAGAATTTTACATGCTGGGTTTTTTTATGGCACATTTAGCACTGATAAGTTGTCACACTCTTGCTTAATATGTTAACATTCTGTCTGTAAACTGTATATGCATAGCTACCTTTTTGAAGCAATATTGAGATTTACTTAAGAACGTGGGGCCCAATAAATACCATCAATGGTGCCCAGTCCAAGAGATGGTGGATCCTATAGGTAAACACCACCTCATCATGCACTAAAACTTACTAAAAAAAAAAAAGATGTGAAGTTCACACATATAGAAAATGGACATTTTGTGAATACATATTACACGTATTGTAAAATAGATAGAGCTCATATGTAGAGTTTGTTTGATAAACTTTCCTACTACTTTGTCTAAATTAGAAGCAAATTGGTTGAACATTACTTCTACCTAAAATGGCAGAAAACGCACCTATCTTGGTGATGGACAGGACAGCTAGAGGGGATATGGAGGAGGCTGTTATTTTTTTTTTAATAGGTGTACTTTCACCAATTTACTGATAATTAATTGAAAGTAGATGATCGGTACAATTGCTGCCAATGCATTTTTTAAAGCTGTATTGTCATGAGTCAAATTTGATCATGTTAGGTTCTTGCATAGGTCCTATAGCATTGATAAGTTTCCACCCTCTTTCCTACATACACACATCTCTCCTGCATACACACAACTCTACTACTATCACACACGCAATTTTCCGAAATACACACACAACTCTCCTCCATACACAAACACAGTTCTAACACATATAGCTTTTCTACAGCTTTGAAGTATGCACTCACACCTCTGTTACATACACGCACTGTTTTGCTACATACTTGTACACAGCTTTCTTACATACACCAACAGCTCTCTTATATACTCATGCAGCTCCACACACACAAACACTTATATATATATATATATATATGTACACTCATCCATCGTATACATTACCACATCTTGAAATTCCTTCCAGGAATGTGACTGATCACATGACCTGAAAGGTTCAATGGCTAATCAACAACTTTGTTTGATTGGGACCCTATCCATGCCACCTCACATATCAGGAGTGTCGTTCTTCTTTTCATAAAGAGGTCCAAGGGCTAGTCTTGCAGAAGTTTTTTCAGCTACACAGGATGCGCAACATCCGTGCAAGTCCTGGTGACTTTCTCCCCTGCACTGCACCGATCAGATAGATCAGTGTGGGGCAGGAGAAAGGAGAACAGTTCTTTCAGTGATCATGAAGGATGCTGTCAGTGTTTTCCTCCATCAGAATAAGCAGCCTCTAGACTGTAAGAAACACACACATTTTAACATCATTTTGATTGTCTAAAATTTACTGCAGCTAAAAATTACATTTGGTTTACAATGCATTTTGCCAGATATGTTGTCACTTGTCAAAGCTAAGAATTTTACATGCTGGGTTTTTTTATGGCACATTTAGCACTGATAAGTTGTCACACTCTTGCTTAATATGTTAACATTCTGTCTGTAAACTGTATATGCATAGCTACCTTTTTGAAGCAATATTGAGATTTACTTAAGAACGTGGGGCCCAATAAATACCATCAATGGTGCCCAGTCCAAGAGATGGTGGATCCTATAGGTAAACACCACCTCATCATGCACTAAAACTTACTAAAAAAAAAAAAGATGTGAAGTTCACACATATAGAAAATGGACATTTTGTGAATACATATTACACGTATTGTAAAATAGATAGAGCTCATATGTAGAGTTTGTTTGATAAACTTTCCTACTACTTTGTCTAAATTAGAAGCAAATTGGTTGAACATTACTTCTACCTAAAATGGCAGAAAACGCACCTATCTTGGTGATGGACAGGACAGCTAGAGGGGATATGGAGGAGGCTGTTATTTTTTTTTTAATAGGTGTACTTTCACCAATTTGCTGATAATTCATTGAAAGTAGATGATCGGTACAATTGCTGCCAATGCATTTTTTAAAGCTGTATTGTCATGAGTCAAATTTGATCATGTTAGGTTCTTGCATAGGTCCTATAGCATTGATAAGTTTCCACCCTCTTTCCTACATACACACATCTCTCCTGCATACACACAACTCTACTACTATCACACACGCAATTTTCCGAAATACACACACAACTCTCCTCCATACACAAACACAGTTCTAACACATATAGCTTTTCTACAGCTTTGAAGTATGCACTCACACCTCTGTTACATACACGCACTGTTTTGCTACATACTTGTACACAGCTTTCTTACATACACCAACAGCTCTCTTATATACTCATGCAGCTCCACACACACAAACACTTATATATATATATATATATATATATATATATGTACACTCATCCATCGTATACATTACCACATCTTGAAATTCCTTCCAGGAATGTGACTGATCACATGACCTGAAAGGTTCAATGGCTAATCAACAACTTTGTTTGATTGGGACCCTATCCATGCCACCTCACATATCAGGAGTGTCGTTCTTCTTTTCATAAAGAGGTCCAAGGGCTAGTCTTGCAGAAGTTTTTTCAGCTACACAGGATGCGCAACATCCGTGCAAGTCCTGGTGACTTTCTCCCCTGCACTGCACCGATCAGATAGATCAGTGTGGGGCAGGAGAAAGGAGAACAGTTCTTTCAGTGATCATGAAGGATGCTGTCAGTGTTTTCCTCCATCAGAATAAGCAGCCTCTAGACTGTAAGAAACACACACATTTTAACATCATTTTGATTGTCTAAAATTTACTGCAGCTAAAAATTACATTTGGTTTACAATGCATTTTGCCAGATATGTTGTCACTTGTCAAAGCTAAGAATTTTACATGCTGGGTTTTTTTATGGCACATTTAGCACTGATAAGTTGTCACACTCTTGCTTAATATGTTAACATTCTGTCTGTAAACTGTATATGCATAGCTACCTTTTTGAAGCAATATTGAGATTTACTTAAGAACGTGGGGCCCAATAAATACCATCAATGGTGCCCAGTCCAAGAGATGGTGGATCCTATAGGTAAACACCACCTCATCATGCACTAAAACTTACTAAAAAAAAAAAAAGATGTGAAGTTCACACATATAGAAAATGGACATTTTGTGAATACATATTACACGTATTGTAAAATAGATAGAGCTCATATGTAGAGTTTGTTTGCTAAACTTTCCTACTACTTTGTCTAAATTAGAAGCAAATTGGTTGAACATTACTTCTACCTAAAATGGCAGAAAACGCACCTATCTTGGTGATGGACAGGACAGCTAGAGGGGATATGGAGGAGGCTGTTATTTTTTTTTTAATAGGTGTACTTTCACCAATTTGCTGATAATTCATTGAAAGTAGATGATCGGTACAATTGCTGCCAATGCATTTTTTAAAGCTGTATTGTCATGAGTCAAATTTGATCATGTTAGGTTCTTGCATAGGTCCTATAGCATTGATAAGTTTCCACCCTCTTTCCTACATACACACATCTCTCCTGCATACACACAACTCTACTACTATCACACACGCAATTTTCCGAAATACACACACAACTCTCCTCCATACACAAACACAGTTCTAACACATATAGCTTTTCTACAGCTTTGAAGTATGCACTCACACCTCTGTTACATACACGCACTGTTTTGCTACATACTTGTACACAGCTTTCTTACATACACCAACAGCTCTCTTATATACTCATGCAGCTCCACACACACAAACACTTATATATATATATATATATATATATATATATGTACACTCATCCATCGTATACATTACCACATCTTGAAATTCCTTCCAGGAATGTGACTGATCACATGACCTGAAAGGTTCAATGGCTAATCAACAACTTTGTTTGATTGGGACCCTATCCATGCCACCTCACATATCAGGAGTGTCGTTCTTCTTTTCATAAAGAGGTCCAAGGGCTAGTCTTGCAGAAGTTTTTTCAGCTACACAGGATGCGCAACATCCGTGCAAGTCCTGGTGACTTTCTCCCCTGCACTGCACCGATCAGATAGATCAGTGTGGGGCAGGAGAAAGGAGAACAGTTCTTTCAGTGATCATGAAGGATGCTGTCAGTGTTTTCCTCCATCAGAATAAGCAGCCTCTAGACTGTAAGAAACACACACATTTTAACATCATTTTGATTGTCTAAAATTTACTGCAGCTAAAAATTACATTTGGTTTACAATGCATTTTGCCAGATATGTTGTCACTTGTCAAAGCTAAGAATTTTACATGCTGGGTTTTTTTATGGCACATTTAGCACTGATAAGTTGTCACACTCTTGCTTAATATGTTAACATTCTGTCTGTAAACTGTATATGCATAGCTACCTTTTTGAAGCAATATTGAGATTTACTTAAGAACGTGGGGCCCAATAAATACCATCAATGGTGCCCAGTCCAAGAGATGGTGGATCCTATAGGTAAACACCACCTCATCATGCACTAAAACTTACTAAAAAAAAAAAAAGATGTGAAGTTCACACATATAGAAAATGGACATTTTGTGAATACATATTACACGTATTGTAAAATAGATAGAGCTCATATGTAGAGTTTGTTTGATAAACTTTCCTACTACTTTGTCTAAATTAGAAGCAAATTGGTTGAACATTACTTCTACCTAAAATGGCAGAAAACGCACCTATCTTGGTGATGGACAGGACAGCTAGAGGGGATATGGAGGAGGCTGTTATTTTTTTTTTAATAGGTGTACTTTCACCAATTTGCTGATAATTCATTGAAAGTAGATGATCGGTACAATTGCTGCCAATGCATTTTTTAAAGCTGTATTGTCATGAGTCAAATTTGATCATGTTAGGTTCTTGCATAGGTCCTATAGCATTGATAAGTTTCCACCCTCTTTCCTACATACACACATCTCTCCTGCATACACACAACTCTACTACTATCACACACGCAATTTTCCGAAATACACACACAACTCTCCTCCATACACAAACACAGTTCTAACACATATAGCTTTTCTACAGCTTTGAAGTATGCACTCACACCTCTGTTACATACACGCACTGTTTTGCTACATACTTGTACACAGCTTTCTTACATACACCAACAGCTCTCTTATATACTCATGCAGCTCCACACACACAAACACTTATATATATATATATATATATATATATGTACACTCATCCATCGTATACATTACCACATCTTGAAATTCCTTCCAGGAATGTGACTGATCACATGACCTGAAAGGTTCAATGGCTAATCAACAACTTTGTTTGATTGGGACCCTATCCATGCCACCTCACATATCAGGAGTGTCGTTCTTCTTTTCATAAAGAGGTCCAAGGGCTAGTCTTGCAGAAGTTTTTTCAGCTACACAGGATGCGCAACATCCGTGCAAGTCCTGGTGACTTTCTCCCCTGCACTGCACCGATCAGATAGATCAGTGTGGGGCAGGAGAAAGGAGAACAGTTCTTTCAGTGATCATGAAGGATGCTGTCAGTGTTTTCCTCCATCAGAATAAGCAGCCTCTAGACTGTAAGAAACACACACATTTTAACATCATTTTGATTGTCTAAAATTTACTGCAGCTAAAAATTACATTTGGTTTACAATGCATTTTGCCAGATATGTTGTCACTTGTCAAAGCTAAGAATTTTACATGCTGGGTTTTTTTATGGCACATTTAGCACTGATAAGTTGTCACACTCTTGCTTAATATGTTAACATTCTGTCTGTAAACTGTATATGCATAGCTACCTTTTTGAAGCAATATTGAGATTTACTTAAGAACGTGGGGCCCAATAAATACCATCAATGGTGCCCAGTCCAAGAGATGGTGGATCCTATAGGTAAACACCACCTCATCATGCACTAAAACTTACTAAAAAAAAAAAAGATGTGAAGTTCACACATATAGAAAATGGACATTTTGTGAATACATATTACACGTATTGTAAAATAGATAGAGCTCATATGTAGAGTTTGTTTGATAAACTTTCCTACTACTTTGTCTAAATTAGAAGCAAATTGGTTGAACATTACTTCTACCTAAAATGGCAGAAAACGCACCTATCTTGGTGATGGACAGGACAGCTAGAGGGGATATGGAGGAGGCTGTTATTTTTTTTTTAATAGGTGTACTTTCACCAATTTACTGATAATTAATTGAAAGTAGATGATCGGTACAATTGCTGCCAATGCATTTTTTAAAGCTGTATTGTCATGAGTCAAATTTGATCATGTTAGGTTCTTGCATAGGTCCTATAGCATTGATAAGTTTCCACCCTCTTTCCTACATACACACATCTCTCCTGCATACACACAACTCTACTACTATCACACACGCAATTTTCCGAAATACACACACAACTCTCCTCCATACACAAACACAGTTCTAACACATATAGCTTTTCTACAGCTTTGAAGTATGCACTCACACCTCTGTTACATACACGCACTGTTTTGCTACATACTTGTACACAGCTTTCTTACATACACCAACAGCTCTCTTATATACTCATGCAGCTCCACACACACAAACACTTATATATATATATATATATATGTACACTCATCCATCGTATACATTACCACATCTTGAAATTCCTTCCAGGAATGTGACTGATCACATGACCTGAAAGGTTCAATGGCTAATCAACAACTTTGTTTGATTGGGACCCTATCCATGCCACCTCACATATCAGGAGTGTCGTTCTTCTTTTCATAAAGAGGTCCAAGGGCTAGTCTTGCAGAAGTTTTTTCAGCTACACAGGATGCGCAACATCCGTGCAAGTCCTGGTGACTTTCTCCCCTGCACTGCACCGATCAGATAGATCAGTGTGGGGCAGGAGAAAGGAGAACAGTTCTTTCAGTGATCATGAAGGATGCTGTCAGTGTTTTCCTCCATCAGAATAAGCAGCCTCTAGACTGTAAGAAACACACACATTTTAACATCATTTTGATTGTCTAAAATTTACTGCAGCTAAAAATTACATTTGGTTTACAATGCATTTTGCCAGATATGTTGTCACTTGTCAAAGCTAAGAATTTTACATGCTGGGTTTTTTTATGGCACATTTAGCACTGATAAGTTGTCACACTCTTGCTTAATATGTTAACATTCTGTCTGTAAACTGTATATGCATAGCTACCTTTTTGAAGCAATATTGAGATTTACTTAAGAACGTGGGGCCCAATAAATACCATCAATGGTGCCCAGTCCAAGAGATGGTGGATCCTATAGGTAAACACCACCTCATCATGCACTAAAACTTACTAAAAAAAAAAAAGATGTGAAGTTCACACATATAGAAAATGGACATTTTGTGAATACATATTACACGTATTGTAAAATAGATAGAGCTCATATGTAGAGTTTGTTTGATAAACTTTCCTACTACTTTGTCTAAATTAGAAGCAAATTGGTTGAACATTACTTCTACCTAAAATGGCAGAAAACGCACCTATCTTGGTGATGGACAGGACAGCTAGAGGGGATATGGAGGAGGCTGTTATTTTTTTTTTAATAGGTGTACTTTCACCAATTTGCTGATAATTCATTGAAAGTAGATGATCGGTACAATTGCTGCCAATGCATTTTTTAAAGCTGTATTGTCATGAGTCAAATTTGATCATGTTAGGTTCTTGCATAGGTCCTATAGCATTGATAAGTTTCCACCCTCTTTCCTACATACACACATCTCTCCTGCATACACACAACTCTACTACTATCACACACGCAATTTTCCGAAATACACACACAACTCTCCTCCATACACAAACACAGTTCTAACACATATAGCTTTTCTACAGCTTTGAAGTATGCACTCACACCTCTGTTACATACACGCACTGTTTTGCTACATACTTGTACACAGCTTTCTTACATACACCAACAGCTCTCTTATATACTCATGCAGCTCCACACACACAAACACTTATATATATATATATATATATATATATATATGTACACTCATCCATCGTATACATTACCACATCTTGAAATTCCTTCCAGGAATGTGACTGATCACATGACCTGAAAGGTTCAATGGCTAATCAACAACTTTGTTTGATTGGGACCCTATCCATGCCACCTCACATATCAGGAGTGTCGTTCTTCTTTTCATAAAGAGGTCCAAGGGCTAGTCTTGCAGAAGTTTTTTCAGCTACACAGGATGCGCAACATCCGTGCAAGTCCTGGTGACTTTCTCCCCTGCACTGCACCGATCAGATAGATCAGTGTGGGGCAGGAGAAAGGAGAACAGTTCTTTCAGTGATCATGAAGGATGCTGTCAGTGTTTTCCTCCATCAGAATAAGCAGCCTCTAGACTGTAAGAAACACACACATTTTAACATCATTTTGATTGTCTAAAATTTACTGCAGCTAAAAATTACATTTGGTTTACAATGCATTTTGCCAGATATGTTGTCACTTGTCAAAGCTAAGAATTTTACATGCTGGGTTTTTTTATGGCACATTTAGCACTGATAAGTTGTCACACTCTTGCTTAATATGTTAACATTCTGTCTGTAAACTGTATATGCATAGCTACCTTTTTGAAGCAATATTGAGATTTACTTAAGAACGTGGGGCCCAATAAATACCATCAATGGTGCCCAGTCCAAGAGATGGTGGATCCTATAGGTAAACACCACCTCATCATGCACTAAAACTTACTAAAAAAAAAAAAAGATGTGAAGTTCACACATATAGAAAATGGACATTTTGTGAATACATATTACACGTATTGTAAAATAGATAGAGCTCATATGTAGAGTTTGTTTGCTAAACTTTCCTACTACTTTGTCTAAATTAGAAGCAAATTGGTTGAACATTACTTCTACCTAAAATGGCAGAAAACGCACCTATCTTGGTGATGGACAGGACAGCTAGAGGGGATATGGAGGAGGCTGTTATTTTTTTTTTAATAGGTGTACTTTCACCAATTTGCTGATAATTCATTGAAAGTAGATGATCGGTACAATTGCTGCCAATGCATTTTTTAAAGCTGTATTGTCATGAGTCAAATTTGATCATGTTAGGTTCTTGCATAGGTCCTATAGCATTGATAAGTTTCCACCCTCTTTCCTACATACACACATCTCTCCTGCATACACACAACTCTACTACTATCACACACGCAATTTTCCGAAATACACACACAACTCTCCTCCATACACAAACACAGTTCTAACACATATAGCTTTTCTACAGCTTTGAAGTATGCACTCACACCTCTGTTACATACACGCACTGTTTTGCTACATACTTGTACACAGCTTTCTTACATACACCAACAGCTCTCTTATATACTCATGCAGCTCCACACACACAAACACTTATATATATATATATATATATATATATATATGTACACTCATCCATCGTATACATTACCACATCTTGAAATTCCTTCCAGGAATGTGACTGATCACATGACCTGAAAGGTTCAATGGCTAATCAACAACTTTGTTTGATTGGGACCCTATCCATGCCACCTCACATATCAGGAGTGTCGTTCTTCTTTTCATAAAGAGGTCCAAGGGCTAGTCTTGCAGAAGTTTTTTCAGCTACACAGGATGCGCAACATCCGTGCAAGTCCTGGTGACTTTCTCCCCTGCACTGCACCGATCAGATAGATCAGTGTGGGGCAGGAGAAAGGAGAACAGTTCTTTCAGTGATCATGAAGGATGCTGTCAGTGTTTTCCTCCATCAGAATAAGCAGCCTCTAGACTGTAAGAAACACACACATTTTAACATCATTTTGATTGTCTAAAATTTACTGCAGCTAAAAATTACATTTGGTTTACAATGCATTTTGCCAGATATGTTGTCACTTGTCAAAGCTAAGAATTTTACATGCTGGGTTTTTTTATGGCACATTTAGCACTGATAAGTTGTCACACTCTTGCTTAATATGTTAACATTCTGTCTGTAAACTGTATATGCATAGCTACCTTTTTGAAGCAATATTGAGATTTACTTAAGAACGTGGGGCCCAATAAATACCATCAATGGTGCCCAGTCCAAGAGATGGTGGATCCTATAGGTAAACACCACCTCATCATGCACTAAAACTTACTAAAAAAAAAAAAAGATGTGAAGTTCACACATATAGAAAATGGACATTTTGTGAATACATATTACACGTATTGTAAAATAGATAGAGCTCATATGTAGAGTTTGTTTGATAAACTTTCCTACTACTTTGTCTAAATTAGAAGCAAATTGGTTGAACATTACTTCTACCTAAAATGGCAGAAAACGCACCTATCTTGGTGATGGACAGGACAGCTAGAGGGGATATGGAGGAGGCTGTTATTTTTTTTTTAATAGGTGTACTTTCACCAATTTGCTGATAATTCATTGAAAGTAGATGATCGGTACAATTGCTGCCAATGCATTTTTTAAAGCTGTATTGTCATGAGTCAAATTTGATCATGTTAGGTTCTTGCATAGGTCCTATAGCATTGATAAGTTTCCACCCTCTTTCCTACATACACACATCTCTCCTGCATACACACAACTCTACTACTATCACACACGCAATTTTCCGAAATACACACACAACTCTCCTCCATACACAAACACAGTTCTAACACATATAGCTTTTCTACAGCTTTGAAGTATGCACTCACACCTCTGTTACATACACGCACTGTTTTGCTACATACTTGTACACAGCTTTCTTACATACACCAACAGCTCTCTTATATACTCATGCAGCTCCACACACACAAACACTTATATATATATATATATATATATATATGTACACTCATCCATCGTATACATTACCACATCTTGAAATTCCTTCCAGGAATGTGACTGATCACATGACCTGAAAGGTTCAATGGCTAATCAACAACTTTGTTTGATTGGGACCCTATCCATGCCACCTCACATATCAGGAGTGTCGTTCTTCTTTTCATAAAGAGGTCCAAGGGCTAGTCTTGCAGAAGTTTTTTCAGCTACACAGGATGCGCAACATCCGTGCAAGTCCTGGTGACTTTCTCCCCTGCACTGCACCGATCAGATAGATCAGTGTGGGGCAGGAGAAAGGAGAACAGTTCTTTCAGTGATCATGAAGGATGCTGTCAGTGTTTTCCTCCATCAGAATAAGCAGCCTCTAGACTGTAAGAAACACACACATTTTAACATCATTTTGATTGTCTAAAATTTACTGCAGCTAAAAATTACATTTGGTTTACAATGCATTTTGCCAGATATGTTGTCACTTGTCAAAGCTAAGAATTTTACATGCTGGGTTTTTTTATGGCACATTTAGCATTGATAAGTTGTCACACTCTTGCTTAATATGTTAACATTCTGTCTGTAAACTGTATATGCATAGCTACCTTTTTGAAGCAATATTGAGATTTACTTAAGAACGTGGGGCCCAATAAATACCATCAATGGTGCCCAGTCCAAGAGATGGTGGATCCTATAGGTAAACACCACCTCATCATGCACTAAAACTTACTAAAAAAAAAAAAAGATGTGAAGTTCACACATATAGAAAATGGACATTTTGTGAATACATATTACACGTATTGTAAAATAGATAGAGCTCATATGTAGAGTTTGTTTGATAAACTTTCCTACTACTTTGTCTAAATTAGAAGCAAATTGGTTGAACATTACTTTTACCTAAAATGGCAGAAAACGCACCTATCTTGGTGATGGACAGGACAGCTAGAGGGGATATGGAGGAGGCTGTTATTTTTTTTTTAATAGGTGTACTTTCACCAATTTGCTGATAATTCATTGAAAGTAGATGATCGGTACAATTGCTGCCAATGCATTTTTTAAAGCTGTATTGTCATGAGTCAAATTTGATCATGTTAGGTTCTTGCATAGGTCCTATAGCATTGATAAGTTTCCACCCTCTTTCCTACATACACACATCTCTCCTGCATACACACAACTCTACTACTATCACACACGCAATTTTCCGAAATACACACACAACTCTCCTCCATACACAAACACAGTTCTAACACATATAGCTTTTCTACAGCTTTGAAGTATGCACTCACACCTCTGTTACATACACGCACTGTTTTGCTACATACTTGTACACAGCTTTCTTACATACACCAACAGCTCTCTTATATACTCATGCAGCTCCACACACACAAACACTTATATATATATATATATATATATATATATATATATGTACACTCATCCATCGTATACATTACCACATCTTGAAATTCCTTCCAGGAATGTGACTGATCACATGACCTGAAAGGTTCAATGGCTAATCAACAACTTTGTTTGATTGGGACCCTATCCATGCCACCTCACATATCAGGAGTGTCGTTCTTCTTTTCATAAAGAGGTCCAAGGGCTAGTCTTGCAGAAGTTTTTTCAGCTACACAGGATGCGCAACATCCGTGCAAGTCCTGGTGACTTTCTCCCCTGCACTGCACCGATCAGATAGATCAGTGTGGGGCAGGAGAAAGGAGAACAGTTCTTTCAGTGATCATGAAGGATGCTGTCAGTGTTTTCCTCCATCAGAATAAGCAGCCTCTAGACTGTAAGAAACACACACATTTTAACATCATTTTGATTGTCTAAAATTTACTGCAGCTAAAAATTACATTTGGTTTACAATGCATTTTGCCAGATATGTTGTCACTTGTCAAAGCTAAGAATTTTACATGCTGGGTTTTTTTATGGCACATTTAGCACTGATAAGTTGTCACACTCTTGCTTAATATGTTAACATTCTGTCTGTAAACTGTATATGCATAGCTACCTTTTTGAAGCAATATTGAGATTTACTTAAGAACGTGGGGCCCAATAAATACCATCAATGGTGCCCAGTCCAAGAGATGGTGGATCCTATAGGTAAACACCACCTCATCATGCACTAAAACTTACTAAAAAAAAAAAAGATGTGAAGTTCACACATATAGAAAATGGACATTTTGTGAATACATATTACACGTATTGTAAAATAGATAGAGCTCATATGTAGAGTTTGTTTGATAAACTTTCCTACTACTTTGTCTAAATTAGAAGCAAATTGGTTGAACATTACTTCTACCTAAAATGGCAGAAAACGCACCTATCTTGGTGATGGACAGGACAGCTAGAGGGGATATGGAGGAGGCTGTTATTTTTTTTTTAATAGGTGTACTTTCACCAATTTACTGATAATTAATTGAAAGTAGATGATCGGTACAATTGCTGCCAATGCATTTTTTAAAGCTGTATTGTCATGAGTCAAATTTGATCATGTTAGGTTCTTGCATAGGTCCTATAGCATTGATAAGTTTCCACCCTCTTTCCTACATACACACATCTCTCCTGCATACACACAACTCTACTACTATCACACACGCAATTTTCCGAAATACACACACAACTCTCCTCCATACACAAACACAGTTCTAACACATATAGCTTTTCTACAGCTTTGAAGTATGCACTCACACCTCTGTTACATACACGCACTGTTTTGCTACATACTTGTACACAGCTTTCTTACATACACCAACAGCTCTCTTATATACTCATGCAGCTCCACACACACAAACACTTATATATATATATATATATATATATGTACACTCATCCATCGTATACATTACCACATCTTGAAATTCCTTCCAGGAATGTGACTGATCACATGACCTGAAAGGTTCAATGGCTAATCAACAACTTTGTTTGATTGGGACCCTATCCATGCCACCTCACATATCAGGAGTGTCGTTCTTCTTTTCATAAAGAGGTCCAAGGGCTAGTCTTGCAGAAGTTTTTTCAGCTACACAGGATGCGCAACATCCGTGCAAGTCCTGGTGACTTTCTCCCCTGCACTGCACCGATCAGATAGATCAGTGTGGGGCAGGAGAAAGGAGAACAGTTCTTTCAGTGATCATGAAGGATGCTGTCAGTGTTTTCCTCCATCAGAATAAGCAGCCTCTAGACTGTAAGAAACACACACATTTTAACATCATTTTGATTGTCTAAAATTTACTGCAGCTAAAAATTACATTTGGTTTACAATGCATTTTGCCAGATATGTTGTCACTTGTCAAAGCTAAGAATTTTACATGCTGGGTTTTTTTATGGCACATTTAGCACTGATAAGTTGTCACACTCTTGCTTAATATGTTAACATTCTGTCTGTAAACTGTATATGCATAGCTACCTTTTTGAAGCAATATTGAGATTTACTTAAGAACGTGGGGCCCAATAAATACCATCAATGGTGCCCAGTCCAAGAGATGGTGGATCCTATAGGTAAACACCACCTCATCATGCACTAAAACTTACTAAAAAAAAAAAAAGATGTGAAGTTCACACATATAGAAAATGGACATTTTGTGAATACATATTACACGTATTGTAAAATAGATAGAGCTCATATGTAGAGTTTGTTTGATAAACTTTCCTACTACTTTGTCTAAATTAGAAGCAAATTGGTTGAACATTACTTCTACCTAAAATGGCAGAAAACGCACCTATCTTGGTGATGGACAGGACAGCTAGAGGGGATATGGAGGAGGCTGTTATTTTTTTTTTAATAGGTGTACTTTCACCAATTTGCTGATAATTCATTGAAAGTAGATGATCGGTACAATTGCTGCCAATGCATTTTTTAAAGCTGTATTGTCATGAGTCAAATTTGATCATGTTAGGTTCTTGCATAGGTCCTATAGCATTGATAAGTTTCCACCCTCTTTCCTACATACACACATCTCTCCTGCATACACACAACTCTACTACTATCACACACGCAATTTTCCGAAATACACACACAACTCTCCTCCATACACAAACACAGTTCTAACACATATAGCTTTTCTACAGCTTTGAAGTATGCACTCACACCTCTGTTACATACACGCACTGTTTTGCTACATACTTGTACACAGCTTTCTTACATACACCAACAGCTCTCTTATATACTCATGCAGCTCCACACACACAAACACTTATATATATATATATATATATATATGTACACTCATCCATCGTATACATTACCACATCTTGAAATTCCTTCCAGGAATGTGACTGATCACATGACCTGAAAGGTTCAATGGCTAATCAACAACTTTGTTTGATTGGGACCCTATCCATGCCACCTCACATATCAGGAGTGTCGTTCTTCTTTTCATAAAGAGGTCCAAGGGCTAGTCTTGCAGAAGTTTTTTCAGCTACACAGGATGCGCAACATCCGTGCAAGTCCTGGTGACTTTCTCCCCTGCACTGCACCGATCAGATAGATCAGTGTGGGGCAGGAGAAAGGAGAACAGTTCTTTCAGTGATCATGAAGGATGCTGTCAGTGTTTTCCTCCATCAGAATAAGCAGCCTCTAGACTGTAAGAAACACACACATTTTAACATCATTTTGATTGTCTAAAATTTACTGCAGCTAAAAATTACATTTGGTTTACAATGCATTTTGCCAGATATGTTGTCACTTGTCAAAGCTAAGAATTTTACATGCTGGGTTTTTTTATGGCACATTTAGCACTGATAAGTTGTCACACTCTTGCTTAATATGTTAACATTCTGTCTGTAAACTGTATATGCATAGCTACCTTTTTGAAGCAATATTGAGATTTACTTAAGAACGTGGGGCCCAATAAATACCATCAATGGTGCCCAGTCCAAGAGATGGTGGATCCTATAGGTAAACACCACCTCATCATGCACTAAAACTTACTAAAAAAAAAAAAGATGTGAAGTTCACACATATAGAAAATGGACATTTTGTGAATACATATTACACGTATTGTAAAATAGATAGAGCTCATATGTAGAGTTTGTTTGATAAACTTTCCTACTACTTTGTCTAAATTAGAAGCAAATTGGTTGAACATTACTTCTACCTAAAATGGCAGAAAACGCACCTATCTTGGTGATGGACAGGACAGCTAGAGGGGATATGGAGGAGGCTGTTATTTTTTTTTTAATAGGTGTACTTTCACCAATTTACTGATAATTAATTGAAAGTAGATGATCGGTACAATTGCTGCCAATGCATTTTTTAAAGCTGTATTGTCATGAGTCAAATTTGATCATGTTAGGTTCTTGCATAGGTCCTATAGCATTGATAAGTTTCCACCCTCTTTCCTACATACACACATCTCTCCTGCATACACACAACTCTACTACTATCACACACGCAATTTTCCGAAATACACACACAACTCTCCTCCATACACAAACACAGTTCTAACACATATAGCTTTTCTACAGCTTTGAAGTATGCACTCACACCTCTGTTACATACACGCACTGTTTTGCTACATACTTGTACACAGCTTTCTTACATACACCAACAGCTCTCTTATATACTCATGCAGCTCCACACACACAAACACTTATATATATATATATATATATATATATGTACACTCATCCATCGAATACATTACCACATCTTGAAATTCCTTCCAGGAATGTGACTGATCACATGACCTGAAAGGTTCAATGGCTAATCAACAACTTTGTTTGATTGGGACCCTATCCATGCCACCTCACATATCAGGAGTGTCGTTCTTCTTTTCATAAAGAGGTCCAAGGGCTAGTCTTGCAGAAGTTTTTTCAGCTACACAGGATGCGCAACATCCGTGCAAGTCCTGGTGACTTTCTCCCCTGCACTGCACCGATCAGATAGATCAGTGTGGGGCAGGAGAAAGGAGAACAGTTCTTTCAGTGATCATGAAGGATGCTGTCAGTGTTTTCCTCCATCAGAATAAGCAGCCTCTAGACTGTAAGAAACACACACATTTTAACATCATTTTGATTGTCTAAAATTTACTGCAGCTAAAAATTACATTTGGTTTACAATGCATTTTGCCAGATATGTTGTCACTTGTCAAAGCTAAGAATTTTACATGCTGGGTTTTTTTATGGCACATTTAGCACTGATAAGTTGTCACACTCTTGCTTAATATGTTAACATTCTGTCTGTAAACTGTATATGCATAGCTACCTTTTTGAAGCAATATTGAGATTTACTTAAGAACGTGGGGCCCAATAAATACCATCAATGGTGCCCAGTCCAAGAGATGGTGGATCCTATAGGTAAACACCACCTCATCATGCACTAAAACTTACTAAAAAAAAAAAAAGATGTGAAGTTCACACATATAGAAAATGGACATTTTGTGAATACATATTACACGTATTGTAAAATAGATAGAGCTCATATGTAGAGTTTGTTTGATAAACTTTCCTACTACTTTGTCTAAATTAGAAGCAAATTGGTTGAACATTACTTCTACCTAAAATGGCAGAAAACGCACCTATCTTGGTGATGGACAGGACAGCTAGAGGGGATATGGAGGAGGCTGTTATTTTTTTTTTAATAGGTGTACTTTCACCAATTTGCTGATAATTCATTGAAAGTAGATGATCGGTACAATTGCTGCCAATGCATTTTTTAAAGCTGTATTGTCATGAGTCAAATTTGATCATGTTAGGTTCTTGCATAGGTCCTATAGCATTGATAAGTTTCCACCCTCTTTCCTACATACACACATCTCTCCTGCATACACACAACTCTACTACTATCACACACGCAATTTTCCGAAATACACACACAACTCTCCTCCATACACAAACACAGTTCTAACACATATAGCTTTTCTACAGCTTTGAAGTATGCACTCACACCTCTGTTACATACACGCACTGTTTTGCTACATACTTGTACACAGCTTTCTTACATACACCAACAGCTCTCTTATATACTCATGCAGCTCCACACACACAAACACTTATATATATATATATATATATATATATATGTACACTCATCCATCGTATACATTACCACATCTTGAAATTCCTTCCAGGAATGTGACTGATCACATGACCTGAAAGGTTCAATGGCTAATCAACAACTTTGTTTGATTGGGACCCTATCCATGCCACCTCACATATCAGGAGTGTCGTTCTTCTTTTCATAAAGAGGTCCAAGGGCTAGTCTTGCAGAAGTTTTTTCAGCTACACAGGATGCGCAACATCCGTGCAAGTCCTGGTGACTTTCTCCCCTGCACTGCACCGATCAGATAGATCAGTGTGGGGCAGGAGAAAGGAGAACAGTTCTTTCAGTGATCATGAAGGATGCTGTCAGTGTTTTCCTCCATCAGAATAAGCAGCCTCTAGACTGTAAGAAACACACACATTTTAACATCATTTTGATTGTCTAAAATTTACTGCAGCTAAAAATTACATTTGGTTTACAATGCATTTTGCCAGATATGTTGTCACTTGTCAAAGCTAAGAATTTTACATGCTGGGTTTTTTTATGGCACATTTAGCACTGATAAGTTGTCACACTCTTGCTTAATATGTTAACATTCTGTCTGTAAACTGTATATGCATAGCTACCTTTTTGAAGCAATATTGAGATTTACTTAAGAACGTGGGGCCCAATAAATACCATCAATGGTGCCCAGTCCAAGAGATGGTGGATCCTATAGGTAAACACCACCTCATCATGCACTAAAACTTACTAAAAAAAAAAAAGATGTGAAGTTCACACATATAGAAAATGGACATTTTGTGAATACATATTACACGTATTGTAAAATAGATAGAGCTCATATGTAGAGTTTGTTTGATAAACTTTCCTACTACTTTGTCTAAATTAGAAGCAAATTGGTTGAACATTACTTCTACCTAAAATGGCAGAAAACGCACCTATCTTGGTGATGGACAGGACAGCTAGAGGGGATATGGAGGAGGCTGTTATTTTTTTTTTAATAGGTGTACTTTCACCAATTTACTGATAATTAATTGAAAGTAGATGATCGGTACAATTGCTGCCAATGCATTTTTTAAAGCTGTATTGTCATGAGTCAAATTTGATCATGTTAGGTTCTTGCATAGGTCCTATAGCATTGATAAGTTTCCACCCTCTTTCCTACATACACACATCTCTCCTGCATACACACAACTCTACTACTATCACACACGCAATTTTCCGAAATACACACACAACTCTCCTCCATACACAAACACAGTTCTAACACATATAGCTTTTCTACAGCTTTGAAGTATGCACTCACACCTCTGTTACATACACGCACTGTTTTGCTACATACTTGTACACAGCTTTCTTACATACACCAACAGCTCTCTTATATACTCATGCAGCTCCACACACACAAACACTTATATATATATATATATATATATATGTACACTCATCCATCGTATACATTACCACATCTTGAAATTCCTTCCAGGAATGTGACTGATCACATGACCTGAAAGGTTCAATGGCTAATCAACAACTTTGTTTGATTGGGACCCTATCCATGCCACCTCACATATCAGGAGTGTCGTTCTTCTTTTCATAAAGAGGTCCAAGGGCTAGTCTTGCAGAAGTTTTTTCAGCTACACAGGATGCGCAACATCCGTGCAAGTCCTGGTGACTTTCTCCCCTGCACTGCACCGATCAGATAGATCAGTGTGGGGCAGGAGAAAGGAGAACAGTTCTTTCAGTGATCATGAAGGATGCTGTCAGTGTTTTCCTCCATCAGAATAAGCAGCCTCTAGACTGTAAGAAACACACACATTTTAACATCATTTTGATTGTCTAAAATTTACTGCAGCTAAAAATTACATTTGGTTTACAATGCATTTTGCCAGATATGTTGTCACTTGTCAAAGCTAAGAATTTTACATGCTGGGTTTTTTTATGGCACATTTAGCACTGATAAGTTGTCACACTCTTGCTTAATATGTTAACATTCTGTCTGTAAACTGTATATGCATAGCTACCTTTTTGAAGCAATATTGAGATTTACTTAAGAACGTGGGGCCCAATAAATACCATCAATGGTGCCCAGTCCAAGAGATGGTGGATCCTATAGGTAAACACCACCTCATCATGCACTAAAACTTACTAAAAAAAAAAAAAGATGTGAAGTTCACACATATAGAAAATGGACATTTTGTGAATACATATTACACGTATTGTAAAATAGATAGAGCTCATATGTAGAGTTTGTTTGATAAACTTTCCTACTACTTTGTCTAAATTAGAAGCAAATTGGTTGAACATTACTTCTACCTAAAATGGCAGAAAACGCACCTATCTTGGTGATGGACAGGACAGCTAGAGGGGATATGGAGGAGGCTGTTATTTTTTTTTTAATAGGTGTACTTTCACCAATTTGCTGATAATTCATTGAAAGTAGATGATCGGTACAATTGCTGCCAATGCATTTTTTAAAGCTGTATTGTCATGAGTCAAATTTGATCATGTTAGGTTCTTGCATAGGTCCTATAGCATTGATAAGTTTCCACCCTCTTTCCTACATACACACATCTCTCCTGCATACACACAACTCTACTACTATCACACACGCAATTTTCCGAAATACACACACAACTCTCCTCCATACACAAACACAGTTCTAACACATATAGCTTTTCTACAGCTTTGAAGTATGCACTCACACCTCTGTTACATACACGCACTGTTTTGCTACATACTTGTACACAGCTTTCTTACATACACCAACAGCTCTCTTATATACTCATGCAGCTCCACACACACAAACACTTATATATATATATATATATATATATATATGTACACTCATCCATCGTATACATTACCACATCTTGAAATTCCTTCCAGGAATGTGACTGATCACATGACCTGAAAGGTTCAATGGCTAATCAACAACTTTGTTTGATTGGGACCCTATCCATGCCACCTCACATATCAGGAGTGTCGTTCTTCTTTTCATAAAGAGGTCCAAGGGCTAGTCTTGCAGAAGTTTTTTCAGCTACACAGGATGCGCAACATCCGTGCAAGTCCTGGTGACTTTCTCCCCTGCACTGCACCGATCAGATAGATCAGTGTGGGGCAGGAGAAAGGAGAACAGTTCTTTCAGTGATCATGAAGGATGCTGTCAGTGTTTTCCTCCATCAGAATAAGCAGCCTCTAGACTGTAAGAAACACACACATTTTAACATCATTTTGATTGTCTAAAATTTACTGCAGCTAAAAATTACATTTGGTTTACAATGCATTTTGCCAGATATGTTGTCACTTGTCAAAGCTAAGAATTTTACATGCTGGGTTTTTTTATGGCACATTTAGCACTGATAAGTTGTCACACTCTTGCTTAATATGTTAACATTCTGTCTGTAAACTGTATATGCATAGCTACCTTTTTGAAGCAATATTGAGATTTACTTAAGAACGTGGGGCCCAATAAATACCATCAATGGTGCCCAGTCCAAGAGATGGTGGATCCTATAGGTAAACACCACCTCATCATGCACTAAAACTTACTAAAAAAAAAAAAGATGTGAAGTTCACACATATAGAAAATGGACATTTTGTGAATACATATTACACGTATTGTAAAATAGATAGAGCTCATATGTAGAGTTTGTTTGATAAACTTTCCTACTACTTTGTCTAAATTAGAAGCAAATTGGTTGAACATTACTTCTACCTAAAATGGCAGAAAACGCACCTATCTTGGTGATGGACAGGACAGCTAGAGGGGATATGGAGGAGGCTGTTATTTTTTTTTTAATAGGTGTACTTTCACCAATTTACTGATAATTAATTGAAAGTAGATGATCGGTACAATTGCTGCCAATGCATTTTTTAAAGCTGTATTGTCATGAGTCAAATTTGATCATGTTAGGTTCTTGCATAGGTCCTATAGCATTGATAAGTTTCCACCCTCTTTCCTACATACACACATCTCTCCTGCATACACACAACTCTACTACTATCACACACGCAATTTTCCGAAATACACACACAACTCTCCTCCATACACAAACACAGTTCTAACACATATAGCTTTTCTACAGCTTTGAAGTATGCACTCACACCTCTGTTACATACACGCACTGTTTTGCTACATACTTGTACACAGCTTTCTTACATACACCAACAGCTCTCTTATATACTCATGCAGCTCCACACACACAAACACTTATATATATATATATATATATATATGTACACTCATCCATCGTATACATTACCACATCTTGAAATTCCTTCCAGGAATGTGACTGATCACATGACCTGAAAGGTTCAATGGCTAATCAACAACTTTGTTTGATTGGGACCCTATCCATGCCACCTCACATATCAGGAGTGTCGTTCTTCTTTTCATAAAGAGGTCCAAGGGCTAGTCTTGCAGAAGTTTTTTCAGCTACACAGGATGCGCAACATCCGTGCAAGTCCTGGTGACTTTCTCCCCTGCACTGCACCGATCAGATAGATCAGTGTGGGGCAGGAGAAAGGAGAACAGTTCTTTCAGTGATCATGAAGGATGCTGTCAGTGTTTTCCTCCATCAGAATAAGCAGCCTCTAGACTGTAAGAAACACACACATTTTAACATCATTTTGATTGTCTAAAATTTACTGCAGCTAAAAATTACATTTGGTTTACAATGCATTTTGCCAGATATGTTGTCACTTGTCAAAGCTAAGAATTTTACATGCTGGGTTTTTTTATGGCACATTTAGCACTGATAAGTTGTCACACTCTTGCTTAATATGTTAACATTCTGTCTGTAAACTGTATATGCATAGCTACCTTTTTGAAGCAATATTGAGATTTACTTAAGAACGTGGGGCCCAATAAATACCATCAATGGTGCCCAGTCCAAGAGATGGTGGATCCTATAGGTAAACACCACCTCATCATGCACTAAAACTTACTAAAAAAAAAAAAAGATGTGAAGTTCACACATATAGAAAATGGACATTTTGTGAATACATATTACACGTATTGTAAAATAGATAGAGCTCATATGTAGAGTTTGTTTGATAAACTTTCCTACTACTTTGTCTAAATTAGAAGCAAATTGGTTGAACATTACTTCTACCTAAAATGGCAGAAAACGCACCTATCTTGGTGATGGACAGGACAGCTAGAGGGGATATGGAGGAGGCTGTTATTTTTTTTTTAATAGGTGTACTTTCACCAATTTGCTGATAATTCATTGAAAGTAGATGATCGGTACAATTGCTGCCAATGCATTTTTTAAAGCTGTATTGTCATGAGTCAAATTTGATCATGTTAGGTTCTTGCATAGGTCCTATAGCATTGATAAGTTTCCACCCTCTTTCCTACATACACACATCTCTCCTGCATACACACAACTCTACTACTATCACACACGCAATTTTCCGAAATACACACACAACTCTCCTCCATACACAAACACAGTTCTAACACATATAGCTTTTCTACAGCTTTGAAGTATGCACTCACACCTCTGTTACATACACGCACTGTTTTGCTACATACTTGTACACAGCTTTCTTACATACACCAACAGCTCTCTTATATACTCATGCAGCTCCACACACACAAACACTTATATATATATATATATATATATATATATGTACACTCATCCATCGTATACATTACCACATCTTGAAATTCCTTCCAGGAATGTGACTGATCACATGACCTGAAAGGTTCAATGGCTAATCAACAACTTTGTTTGATTGGGACCCTATCCATGCCACCTCACATATCAGGAGTGTCGTTCTTCTTTTCATAAAGAGGTCCAAGGGCTAGTCTTGCAGAAGTTTTCAGCTACACAGGATGCGCAACATCCGTGCAAGTCCTGGTGACTTTCTCCCCTGCACTGCACCGATCAGATAGATCAGTGTGGGGCAGGAGAAAGGAGAACAGTTCTTTCAGTGATCATGAAGGATGCTGTCAGTGTTTTCCTCCATCAGAATAAGCAGCCTCTAGACTGTAAGAAACACACACATTTTAACATCATTTTGATTGTCTAAAATTTACTGCAGCTAAAAATTACATTTGGTTTACAATGCATTTTGCCAGATATGTTGTCACTTGTCAAACCTAAGAATTTTACATGCTGGGTTTTTTTATGGCACATTTAGCACTGATAAGTTGTCACACTCTTGCTTAATATGTTAACATTCTGTCTGTAAACTGTATATGCATAGCTACCTTTTTGAAGCAATATTGAGATTTACTTAAGAACGTGGGGCCCAATAAATACCATCAATGGTGCCCAGTCCAAGAGATGGTGGATCCTATAGGTAAACACCACCTCATCATGCACTAAAACTTACTAAAAAAAAAAAAAGATGTGAAGTTCACACATATAGAAAATGGACATTTTGTGAATACATATTACACGTATTGTAAAATAGATAGAGCTCATATGTAGAGTTTGTTTGATAAACTTTCCTACTACTTTGTCTAAATTAGAAGCAAATTGGTTGAACATTACTTCTACCTAAAATGGCAGAAAACGCACCTATCTTGGTGATGGACAGGACAGCTAGAGGGGATATGGAGGAGGCTGTTATTTTTTTTTTAATAGGTGTACTTTCACCAATTTGCTGATAATTCATTGAAAGTAGATGATCGGTACAATTGCTGCCAATGCATTTTTTAAAGCTGTATTGTCATGAGTCAAATTTGATCATGTTAGGTTCTTGCATAGGTCCTATAGCATTGATAAGTTTCCACCCTCTTTCCTACATACACACATCTCTCCTGCATACACACAACTCTACTACTATCACACACGCAATTTTCCGAAATACACACACAACTCTCCTCCATACACAAACACAGTTCTAACACATATAGCTTTTCTACAGCTTTGAAGTATGCACTCACACCTCTGTTACATACACGCACTGTTTTGCTACATACTTGTACACAGCTTTCTTACATACACCAACAGCTCTCTTATATACTCATGCAGCTCCACACACACAAACACTTATATATATATATATATATGTACACTCATCCATCGTATACATTACCACATCTTGAAATTCCTTCCAGGAATGTGACTGATCACATGACCTGAAAGGTTCAATGGCTAATCAACAACTTTGTTTGATTGGGACCCTATCCATGCCACCTCACATATCAGGAGTGTCGTTCTTCTTTTCATAAAGAGGTCCAAGGGCTAGTCTTGCAGAAGTTTTTTCAGCTACACAGGATGCGCAACATCCGTGCAAGTCCTGGTGACTTTCTCCCCTGCACTGCACCGATCAGATAGATCAGTGTGGGGCAGGAGAAAGGAGAACAGTTCTTTCAGTGATCATGAAGGATGCTGTCAGTGTTTTCCTCCATCAGAATAAGCAGCCTCTAGACTGTAAGAAACACACACATTTTAACATCATTTTGATTGTCTAAAATTTACTGCAGCTAAAAATTACATTTGGTTTACAATGCATTTTGCCAGATATGTTG
The DNA here is from genome assembly GCF_046119375.1 of Phyllobates terribilis. Taxonomy (NCBI): domain Eukaryota; kingdom Metazoa; phylum Chordata; class Amphibia; order Anura; family Dendrobatidae; genus Phyllobates; species Phyllobates terribilis. The sequence goes on along the minus strand of NW_027364149.1, from coordinate 254,324 downwards.
TCACTTGTCAAAGCTAAGAATTTTACATGCTGGGTTTTTTTATGGCACATTTAGCACTGATAAGTTGTCACACTCTTGCTTAATATGTTAACATTCTGTCTGTAAACTGTATATGCATAGCTACCTTTTTGAAGCAATATTGAGATTTACTTAAGAACGTGGGGCCCAATAAATACCATCAATGGTGCCCAGTCCAAGAGATGGTGGATCCTATAGGTAAACACCACCTCATCATGCACTAAAACTTACTAAAAAAAAAAAAGATGTGAAGTTCACACATATAGAAAATGGACATTTTGTGAATACATATTACACGTATTGTAAAATAGATAGAGCTCATATGTAGAGTTTGTTTGATAAACTTTCCTACTACTTTGTCTAAATTAGAAGCAAATTGGTTGAACATTACTTCTACCTAAAATGGCAGAAAACGCACCTATCTTGGTGATGGACAGGACAGCTAGAGGGGATATGGAGGAGGCTGTTATTTTTTTTTTTAATAGGTGTACTTTCACCAATTTACTGATAATTAATTGAAAGTAGATGATCGGTACAATTGCTGCCAATGCATTTTTTAAAGCTGTATTGTCATGAGTCAAATTTGATCATGTTAGGTTCTTGCATAGGTCCTATAGCATTGATAAGTTTCCACCCTCTTTCCTACATACACACATCTCTCCTGCATACACACAACTCTACTACTATCACACACGCAATTTTCCGAAATACACACACAACTCTCCTCCATACACAAACACAGTTCTAAAACATATAGCTTTTCTACAGCTTTGAAGTATGCACTCACACCTCTGTTACATACACGCACTGTTTTGCTACATACTTGTACACAGCTTTCTTACATACACCAACAGCTCTCTTATATACTCATGCAGCTCCACACACACAAACACTTATATATATATATATATATATATATATGTACACTCATCCATCGTATACATTACCACATCTTGAAATTCCTTCCAGGAATGTGACTGATCACATGACCTGAAAGGTTCAATGGCTAATCAACAACTTTGTTTGATTGGGACCCTATCCATGCCACCTCACATATCAGGAGTGTCGTTCTTCTTTTCATAAAGAGGTCCAAGGGCTAGTCTTGCAGAAGTTTTTTCAGCTACACAGGATGCGCAACATCCGTGCAAGTCCTGGTGACTTTCTCCCCTGCACTGCACCGATCAGATAGATCAGTGTGGGGCAGGAGAAAGGAGAACAGTTCTTTCAGTGATCATGAAGGATGCTGTCAGTGTTTTCCTCCATCAGAATAAGCAGCCTCTAGACTGTAAGAAACACACACATTTTAACATCATTTTGATTGTCTAAAATTTACTGCAGCTAAAAATTACATTTGGTTTACAATGCATTTTGCCAGATATGTTGTCACTTGTCAAAGCTAAGAATTTTACATGCTGGGTTTTTTTATGGCACATTTAGCACTGATAAGTTGTCACACTCTTGCTTAATATGTTAACATTCTGTCTGTAAACTGTATATGCATAGCTACCTTTTTGAAGCAATATTGAGATTTACTTAAGAACGTGGGGCCCAATAAATACCATCAATGGTGCCCAGTCCAAGAGATGGTGGATCCTATAGGTAAACACCACCTCATCATGCACTAAAACTTACTAAAAAAAAAAAAAGATGTGAAGTTCACACATATAGAAAATGGACATTTTGTGAATACATATTACACGTATTGTAAAATAGATAGAGCTCATATGTAGAGTTTGTTTGATAAACTTTCCTACTACTTTGTCTAAATTAGAAGCAAATTGGTTGAACATTACTTCTACCTAAAATGGCAGAAAACGCACCTATCTTGGTGATGGACAGGACAGCTAGAGGGGATATGGAGGAGGCTGTTATTTTTTTTTTAATAGGTGTACTTTCACCAATTTGCTGATAATTCATTGAAAGTAGATGATCGGTACAATTGCTGCCAATGCATTTTTTAAAGCTGTATTGTCATGAGTCAAATTTGATCATGTTAGGTTCTTGCATAGGTCCTATAGCATTGATAAGTTTCCACCCTCTTTCCTACATACACACATCTCTCCTGCATACACACAACTCTACTACTATCACACACGCAATTTTCCGAAATACACACACAACTCTCCTCCATACACAAACACAGTTCTAACACATATAGCTTTTCTACAGCTTTGAAGTATGCACTCACACCTCTGTTACATACACGCACTGTTTTGCTACATACTTGTACACAGCTTTCTTACATACACCAACAGCTCTCTTATATACTCATGCAGCTCCACACACACAAACACTTATATATATATATATATATATATATATATATGTACACTCATCCATCGTATACATTACCACATCTTGAAATTCCTTCCAGGAATGTGACTGATCACATGACCTGAAAGGTTCAATGGCTAATCAACAACTTTGTTTGATTGGGACCCTATCCATGCCACCTCACATATCAGGAGTGTCGTTCTTCTTTTCATAAAGAGGTCCAAGGGCTAGTCTTGCAGAAGTTTTTTCAGCTACACAGGATGCGCAACATCCGTGCAAGTCCTGGTGACTTTCTCCCCTGCACTGCACCGATCAGATAGATCAGTGTGGGGCAGGAGAAAGGAGAACAGTTCTTTCAGTGATCATGAAGGATGCTGTCAGTGTTTTCCTCCATCAGAATAAGCAGCCTCTAGACTGTAAGAAACACACACATTTTAACATCATTTTGATTGTCTAAAATTTACTGCAGCTAAAAATTACATTTGGTTTACAATGCATTTTGCCAGATATGTTGTCACTTGTCAAAGCTAAGAATTTTACATGCTGGGTTTTTTTATGGCACATTTAGCACTGATAAGTTGTCACACTCTTGCTTAATATGTTAACATTCTGTCTGTAAACTGTATATGCATAGCTACCTTTTTGAAGCAATATTGAGATTTACTTAAGAACGTGGGGCCCAATAAATACCATCAATGGTGCCCAGTCCAAGAGATGGTGGATCCTATAGGTAAACACCACCTCATCATGCACTAAAACTTACTAAAAAAAAAAAAAGATGTGAAGTTCACACATATAGAAAATGGACATTTTGTGAATACATATTACACGTATTGTAAAATAGATAGAGCTCATATGTAGAGTTTGTTTGATAAACTTTCCTACTACTTTGTCTAAATTAGAAGCAAATTGGTTGAACATTACTTCTACCTAAAATGGCAGAAAACGCACCTATCTTGGTGATGGACAGGACAGCTAGAGGGGATATGGAGGAGGCTGTTATTTTTTTTTTAATAGGTGTACTTTCACCAATTTGCTGATAATTCATTGAAAGTAGATGATCGGTACAATTGCTGCCAATGCATTTTTTAAAGCTGTATTGTCATGAGTCAAATTTGATCATGTTAGGTTCTTGCATAGGTCCTATAGCATTGATAAGTTTCCACCCTCTTTCCTACATACACACATCTCTCCTGCATACACACAACTCTACTACTATCACACACGCAATTTTCCGAAATACACACACAACTCTCCTCCATACACAAACACAGTTCTAACACATATAGCTTTTCTACAGCTTTGAAGTATGCACTCACACCTCTGTTACATACACGCACTGTTTTGCTACATACTTGTACACAGCTTTCTTACATACACCAACAGCTCTCTTATATACTCATGCAGCTCCACACACACAAACACTTATATATATATATATATATATATATATATGTACACTCATCCATCGTATACATTACCACATCTTGAAATTCCTTCCAGGAATGTGACTGATCACATGACCTGAAAGGTTCAATGGCTAATCAACAACTTTGTTTGATTGGGACCCTATCCATGCCACCTCACATATCAGGAGTGTCGTTCTTCTTTTCATAAAGAGGTCCAAGGGCTAGTCTTGCAGAAGTTTTTTCAGCTACACAGGATGCGCAACATCCGTGCAAGTCCTGGTGACTTTCTCCCCTGCACTGCACCGATCAGATAGATCAGTGTGGGGCAGGAGAAAGGAGAACAGTTCTTTCAGTGATCATGAAGGATGCTGTCAGTGTTTTCCTCCATCAGAATAAGCAGCCTCTAGACTGTAAGAAACACACACATTTTAACATCATTTTGATTGTCTAAAATTTACTGCAGCTAAAAATTACATTTGGTTTACAATGCATTTTGCCAGATATGTTGTCACTTGTCAAAGCTAAGAATTTTACATGCTGGGTTTTTTTATGGCACATTTAGCACTGATAAGTTGTCACACTCTTGCTTAATATGTTAACATTCTGTCTGTAAACTGTATATGCATAGCTACCTTTTTGAAGCAATATTGAGATTTACTTAAGAACGTGGGGCCCAATAAATACCATCAATGGTGCCCAGTCCAAGAGATGGTGGATCCTATAGGTAAACACCACCTCATCATGCACTAAAACTTACTAAAAAAAAAAAAAGATGTGAAGTTCACACATATAGAAAATGGACATTTTGTGAATACATATTACACGTATTGTAAAATAGATAGAGCTCATATGTAGAGTTTGTTTGATAAACTTTCCTACTACTTTGTCTAAATTAGAAGCAAATTGGTTGAACATTACTTCTACCTAAAATGGCAGAAAACGCACCTATCTTGGTGATGGACAGGACAGCTAGAGGGGATATGGAGGAGGCTGTTATTTTTTTTTTAATAGGTGTACTTTCACCAATTTGCTGATAATTCATTGAAAGTAGATGATCGGTACAATTGCTGCCAATGCATTTTTTAAAGCTGTATTGTCATGAGTCAAATTTGATCATGTTAGGTTCTTGCATAGGTCCTATAGCATTGATAAGTTTCCACCCTCTTTCCTACATACACACATCTCTCCTGCATACACACAACTCTACTACTATCACACACGCAATTTTCCGAAATACACACACAATTCTCCTCCATACACAAACACAGTTCTAACACATATAGCTTTTCTACAGCTTTGAAGTATGCACTCACACCTCTGTTACATACACGCACTGTTTTGCTACATACTTGTACACAGCTTTCTTACATACACCAACAGCTCTCTTATATACTCATGCAGCTCCACACACACAAACACTTATATATATATATATATATATATATATATATATATATATATGTACACTCATCCATCGTATACATTACCACATCTTGAAATTCCTTCCAGGAATGTGACTGATCACATGACCTGAAAGGTTCAATGGCTAATCAACAACTTTGTTTGATTGGGACCCTATCCATGCCACCTCACATATCAGGAGTGTCGTTCTTCTTTTCATAAAGAGGTCCAAGGGCTAGTCTTGCAGAAGTTTTTTCAGCTACACAGGATGCGCAACATCCGTGCAAGTCCTGGTGACTTTCTCCCCTGCACTGCACCGATCAGATAGATCAGTGTGGGGCAGGAGAAAGGAGAACAGTTCTTTCAGTGATCATGAAGGATGCTGTCATGTTTTCCTCCATCAGAATAAGCAGCCTCTAGACTGTAAGAAACACACACATTTTAACATCATTTTGATTGTCTAAAATTTACTGCAGCTAAAAATTACATTTGGTTTACAATGCATTTTGCCAGATATGTTGTCACTTGTCAAAGCTAAGAATTTTACATGCTGGGTTTTTTTATGGCACATTTAGCACTGATAAGTTGTCACACTCTTGCTTAATATGTTAACATTCTGTCTGTAAACTGTATATGCATAGCTACCTTTTTGAAGCAATATTGAGATTTACTTAAGAACGTGGGGCCCAATAAATACCATCAATGGTGCCCAGTCCAAGAGATGGTGGATCCTATAGGTAAACACCACCTCATCATGCACTAAAACTTACTAAAAAAAAAAAAAGATGTGAAGTTCACACATATAGAAAATGGACATTTTGTGAATACATATTACACGTATTGTAAAATAGATAGAGCTCATATGTAGAGTTTGTTTGATAAACTTTCCTACTACTTTGTCTAAATTAGAAGCAAATTGGTTGAACATTACTTCTACCTAAAATGGCAGAAAACGCACCTATCTTGGTGATGGACAGGACAGCTAGAGGGGATATGGAGGAGGCTGTTATTTTTTTTTTAATAGGTGTACTTTCACCAATTTGCTGATAATTCATTGAAAGTAGATGATCGGTACAATTGCTGCCAATGCATTTTTTAAAGCTGTATTGTCATGAGTCAAATTTGATCATGTTAGGTTCTTGCATAGGTCCTATAGCATTGATAAGTTTCCACCCTCTTTCCTACATACACACATCTCTCCTGCATACACACAACTCTACTACTATCACACACGCAATTTTCCGAAATACACACACAACTCTCCTCCATACACAAACACAGTTCTAACACATATAGCTTTTCTACAGCTTTGAAGTATGCACTCACACCTCTGTTACATACACGCACTGTTTTGCTACATACTTGTACACAGCTTTCTTACATACACCAACAGCTCTCTTATATACTCATGCAGCTCCACACACACAAACACTTATATATATATATATATATGTACACTCATCCATCGTATACATTACCACATCTTGAAATTCCTTCCAGGAATGTGACTGATCACATGACCTGAAAGGTTCAATGGCTAATCAACAACTTTGTTTGATTGGGACCCTATCCATGCCACCTCACATATCAGGAGTGTCGTTCTTCTTTTCATAAAGAGGTCCAAGGGCTAGTCTTGCAGAAGTTTTTTCAGCTACACAGGATGCGCAACATCCGTGCAAGTCCTGGTGACTTTCTCCCCTGCACTGCACCGATCAGATAGATCAGTGTGGGGCAGGAGAAAGGAGAACAGTTCTTTCAGTGATCATGAAGGATGCTGTCAGTGTTTTCCTCCATCAGAATAAGCAGCCTCTAGACTGTAAGAAACACACACATTTTAACATCATTTTGATTGTCTAAAATTTACTGCAGCTAAAAATTACATTTGGTTTACAATGCATTTTGCCAGATATGTTGTCACTTGTCAAAGCTAAGAATTTTACATGCTGGGTTTTTTTATGGCACATTTAGCACTGATAAGTTGTCACACTCTTGCTTAATATGTTAACATTCTGTCTGTAAACTGTATATGCATAGCTACCTTTTTGAAGCAATATTGAGATTTACTTAAGAACGTGGGGCCCAATAAATACCATCAATGGTGCCCAGTCCAAGAGATGGTGGATCCTATAGGTAAACACCACCTCATCATGCACTAAAACTTACTAAAAAAAAAAAAAGATGTGAAGTTCACACATATAGAAAATGGACATTTTGTGAATACATATTACACGTATTGTAAAATAGATAGAGCTCATATGTAGAGTTTGTTTGATAAACTTTCCTACTACTTTGTCTAAATTAGAAGCAAATTGGTTGAACATTACTTCTACCTAAAATGGCAGAAAACGCACCTATCTTGGTGATGGACAGGACAGCTAGAGGGGATATGGAGGAGGCTGTTATTTTTTTTTTAATAGGTGTACTTTCACCAATTTGCTGATAATTCATTGAAAGTAGATGATCGGTACAATTGCTGCCAATGCATTTTTTAAAGCTGTATTGTCATGAGTCAAATTTGATCATGTTAGGTTCTTGCATAGGTCCTATAGCATTGATAAGTTTCCACCCTCTTTCCTACATACACACATCTCTCCTGCATACACACAACTCTACTACTATCACACACGCAATTTTCCGAAATACACACACAACTCTCCTCCATACACAAACACAGTTCTAACACATATAGCTTTTCTACAGCTTTGAAGTATGCACTCACACCTCTGTTACATACACGCACTGTTTTGCTACATACTTGTACACAGCTTTCTTACATACACCAACAGCTCTCTTATATACTCATGCAGCTCCACACACACAAACACTTATATATATATATATATATATATATATATATGTACACTCATCCATCGTATACATTACCACATCTTGAAATTCCTTCCAGGAATGTGACTGATCACATGACCTGAAAGGTTCAATGGCTAATCAACAACTTTGTTTGATTGGGACCCTATCCATGCCACCTCACATATCAGGAGTGTCGTTCTTCTTTTCATAAAGAGGTCCAAGGGCTAGTCTTGCAGAAGTTTTTTCAGCTACACAGGATGCGCAACATCCGTGCAAGTCCTGGTGACTTTCTCCCCTGCACTGCACCGATCAGATAGATCAGTGTGGGGCAGGAGAAAGGAGAACAGTTCTTTCAGTGATCATGAAGGATGCTGTCATGTTTTCCTCCATCAGAATAAGCAGCCTCTAGACTGTAAGAAACACACACATTTTAACATCATTTTGATTGTCTAAAATTTACTGCAGCTAAAAATTACATTTGGTTTACAATGCATTTTGCCAGATATGTTGTCACTTGTCAAAGCTAAGAATTTTACATGCTGGGTTTTTTTATGGCACATTTAGCACTGATAAGTTGTCACACTCTTGCTTAATATGTTAACATTCTGTCTGTAAACTGTATATGCATAGCTACCTTTTTGAAGCAATATTGAGATTTACTTAAGAACGTGGGGCCCAATAAATACCATCAATGGTGCCCAGTCCAAGAGATGGTGGATCCTATAGGTAAACACCACCTCATCATGCACTAAAACTTACTAAAAAAAAAAAAAGATGTGAAGTTCACACATATAGAAAATGGACATTTTGTGAATACATATTACACGTATTGTAAAATAGATAGAGCTCATATGTAGAGTTTGTTTGATAAACTTTCCTACTACTTTGTCTAAATTAGAAGCAAATTGGTTGAACATTACTTCTACCTAAAATGGCAGAAAACGCACCTATCTTGGTGATGGACAGGACAGCTAGAGGGGATATGGAGGAGGCTGTTATTTTTTTTTTAATAGGTGTACTTTCACCAATTTGCTGATAATTCATTGAAAGTAGATGATCGGTACAATTGCTGCCAATGCATTTTTTAAAGCTGTATTGTCATGAGTCAAATTTGATCATGTTAGGTTCTTGCATAGGTCCTATAGCATTGATAAGTTTCCACCCTCTTTCCTACATACACACATCTCTCCTGCATACACACAACTCTACTACTATCACACACGCAATTTTCCGAAATACACACACAACTCTCCTCCATACACAAACACAGTTCTAACACATATAGCTTTTCTACAGCTTTGAAGTATGCACTCACACCTCTGTTACATACACGCACTGTTTTGCTACATACTTGTACACAGCTTTCTTACATACACCAACAGCTCTCTTATATACTCATGCAGCTCCACACACACAAACACTTATATATATATATATATATATATATATATATGTACACTCATCCATCGTATACATTACCACATCTTGAAATTCCTTCCAGGAATGTGACTGATCACATGACCTGAAAGGTTCAATGGCTAATCAACAACTTTGTTTGATTGGGACCCTATCCATGCCACCTCACATATCAGGAGTGTCGTTCTTCTTTTCATAAAGAGGTCCAAGGGCTAGTCTTGCAGAAGTTTTTTCAGCTACACAGGATGCGCAACATCCGTGCAAGTCCTGGTGACTTTCTCCCCTGCACTGCACCGATCAGATAGATCAGTGTGGGGCAGGAGAAAGGAGAACAGTTCTTTCAGTGATCATGAAGGATGCTGTCAGTGTTTTCCTCCATCAGAATAAGCAGCCTCTAGACTGTAAGAAACACACACATTTTAACATCATTTTGATTGTCTAAAATTTACTGCAGCTAAAAATTACATTTGGTTTACAATGCATTTTGCCAGATATGTTGTCACTTGTCAAAGCTAAGAATTTTACATGCTGGGTTTTTTTATGGCACATTTAGCACTGATAAGTTGTCACACTCTTGCTTAATATGTTAACATTCTGTCTGTAAACTGTATATGCATAGCTACCTTTTTGAAGCAATATTGAGATTTACTTAAGAACGTGGGGCCCAATAAATACCATCAATGGTGCCCAGTCCAAGAGATGGTGGATCCTATAGGTAAACACCACCTCATCATGCACTAAAACTTACTAAAAAAAAAAAAAGATGTGAAGTTCACACATATAGAAAATGGACATTTTGTGAATACATATTACACGTATTGTAAAATAGATAGAGCTCATATGTAGAGTTTGTTTGATAAACTTTCCTACTACTTTGTCTAAATTAGAAGCAAATTGGTTGAACATTACTTCTACCTAAAATGGCAGAAAACGCACCTATCTTGGTGATGGACAGGACAGCTAGAGGGGATATGGAGGAGGCTGTTATTTTTTTTTTAATAGGTGTACTTTCACCAATTTGCTGATAATTCATTGAAAGTAGATGATCGGTACAATTGCTGCCAATGCATTTTTTAAAGCTGTATTGTCATGAGTCAAATTTGATCATGTTAGGTTCTTGCATAGGTCCTATAGCATTGATAAGTTTCCACCCTCTTTCCTACATACACACATCTCTCCTGCATACACACAACTCTACTACTATCACACACGCAATTTTCCGAAATACACACACAACTCTCCTCCATACACAAACACAGTTCTAACACATATAGCTTTTCTACAGCTTTGAAGTATGCACTCACACCTCTGTTACATACACGCACTGTTTTGCTACATACTTGTACACAGCTTTCTTACATACACCAACAGCTCTCTTATATACTCATGCAGCTCCACACACACAAACACTTATATATATATATATATATATATATGTACACTCATCCATCGTATACATTACCACATCTTGAAATTCCTTCCAGGAATGTGACTGATCACATGACCTGAAAGGTTCAATGGCTAATCAACAACTTTGTTTGATTGGGACCCTATCCATGCCACCTCACATATCAGGAGTGTCGTTCTTCTTTTCATAAAGAGGTCCAAGGGCTAGTCTTGCAGAAGTTTTTTCAGCTACACAGGATGCGCAACATCCGTGCAAGTCCTGGTGACTTTCTCCCCTGCACTGCACCGATCAGATAGATCAGTGTGGGGCAGGAGAAAGGAGAACAGTTCTTTCAGTGATCATGAAGGATGCTGTCAGTGTTTTCCTCCATCAGAATAAGCAGCCTCTAGACTGTAAGAAACACACACATTTTAACATCATTTTGATTGTCTAAAATTTACTGCAGCTAAAAATTACATTTGGTTTACAATGCATTTTGCCAGATATGTTGTCACTTGTCAAAGCTAAGAATTTTACATGCTGGGTTTTTTTATGGCACATTTAGCACTGATAAGTTGTCACACTCTTGCTTAATATGTTAACATTCTGTCTGTAAACTGTATATGCATAGCTACCTTTTTGAAGCAATATTGAGATTTACTTAAGAACGTGGGGCCCAATAAATACCATCAATGGTGCCCAGTCCAAGAGATGGTGGATCCTATAGGTAAACACCACCTCATCATGCACTAAAACTTACTAAAAAAAAAAAAAGATGTGAAGTTCACACATATAGAAAATGGACATTTTGTGAATACATATTACACGTATTGTAAAATAGATAGAGCTCATATGTAGAGTTTGTTTGATAAACTTTCCTACTACTTTGTCTAAATTAGAAGCAAATTGGTTGAACATTACTTCTACCTAAAATGGCAGAAAACGCACCTATCTTGGTGATGGACAGGACAGCTAGAGGGGATATGGAGGAGGCTGTTATTTTTTTTTTAATAGGTGTACTTTCACCAATTTGCTGATAATTCATTGAAAGTAGATGATCGGTACAATTGCTGCCAATGCATTTTTTAAAGCTGTATTGTCATGAGTCAAATTTGATCATGTTAGGTTCTTGCATAGGTCCTATAGCATTGATAAGTTTCCACCCTCTTTCCTACATACACACATCTCTCCTGCATACACACAACTCTACTACTATCACACACGCAATTTTCCGAAATACACACACAACTCTCCTCCATACACAAACACAGTTCTAACACATATAGCTTTTCTACAGCTTTGAAGTATGCACTCACACCTCTGTTACATACACGCACTGTTTTGCTACATACTTGTACACAGCTTTCTTACATACACCAACAGCTCTCTTATATACTCATGCAGCTCCACACACACAAACACTTATATATATATATATATATATATATATATATATATGTACACTCATCCATCGTATACATTACCACATCTTGAAATTCCTTCCAGGAATGTGACTGATCACATGACCTGAAAGGTTCAATGGCTAATCAACAACTTTGTTTGATTGGGACCCTATCCATGCCACCTCACATATCAGGAGTGTCGTTCTTCTTTTCATAAAGAGGTCCAAGGGCTAGTCTTGCAGAAGTTTTTTCAGCTACACAGGATGCGCAACATCCGTGCAAGTCCTGGTGACTTTCTCCCCTGCACTGCACCGATCAGATAGATCAGTGTGGGGCAGGAGAAAGGAGAACAGTTCTTTCAGTGATCATGAAGGATGCTGTCAGTGTTTTCCTCCATCAGAATAAGCAGCCTCTAGACTGTAAGAAACACACACATTTTAACATCATTTTGATTGTCTAAAATTTACTGCAGCTAAAAATTACATTTGGTTTACAATGCATTTTGCCAGATATGTTGTCACTTGTCAAAGCTAAGAATTTTACATGCTGGGTTTTTTTATGGCACATTTAGCACTGATAAGTTGTCACACTCTTGCTTAATATGTTAACATTCTGTCTGTAAACTGTATATGCATAGCTACCTTTTTGAAGCAATATTGAGATTTACTTAAGAACGTGGGGCCCAATAAATACCATCAATGGTGCCCAGTCCAAGAGATGGTGGATCCTATAGGTAAACACCACCTCATCATGCACTAAAACTTACTAAAAAAAAAAAAGATGTGAAGTTCACACATATAGAAAATGGACATTTTGTGAATACATATTACACGTATTGTAAAATAGATAGAGCTCATATGTAGAGTTTGTTTGATAAACTTTCCTACTACTTTGTCTAAATTAGAAGCAAATTGGTTGAACATTACTTCTACCTAAAATGGCAGAAAACGCACCTATCTTGGTGATGGACAGGACAGCTAGAGGGGATATGGAGGAGGCTGTTATTTTTTTTTTAATAGGTGTACTTTCACCAATTTGCTGATAATTCATTGAAAGTAGATGATCGGTACAATTGCTGCCAATGCATTTTTTAAAGCTGTATTGTCATGAGTCAAATTTGATCATGTTAGGTTCTTGCATAGGTCCTATAGCATTGATAAGTTTCCACCCTCTTTCCTACATACACACATCTCTCCTGCATACACACAACTCTACTACTATCACACACGCAATTTTCCGAAATACACACACAACTCTCCTCCATACACAAACACAGTTCTAACACATATAGCTTTTCTACAGCTTTGAAGTATGCACTCACACCTCTGTTACATACACGCACTGTTTTGCTACATACTTGTACACAGCTTTCTTACATACACCAACAGCTCTCTTATATACTCATGCAGCTCCACACACACAAACACTTATATATATATATATATATATATATATATATGTACACTCATCCATCGTATACATTACCACATCTTGAAATTCCTTCCAGGAATGTGACTGATCACATGACCTGAAAGGTTCAATGGCTAATCAACAACTTTGTTTGATTGGGACCCTATCCATGCCACCTCACATATCAGGAGTGTCGTTCTTCTTTTCATAAAGAGGTCCAAGGGCTAGTCTTGCAGAAGTTTTTTCAGCTACACAGGATGCGCAACATCCGTGCAAGTCCTGGTGACTTTCTCCCCTGCACTGCACCGATCAGATAGATCAGTGTGGGGCAGGAGAAAGGAGAACAGTTCTTTCAGTGATCATGAAGGATGCTGTCAGTGTTTTCCTCCATCAGAATAAGCAGCCTCTAGACTGTAAGAAACACACACATTTTAACATCATTTTGATTGTCTAAAATTTACTGCAGCTAAAAATTACATTTGGTTTACAATGCATTTTGCCAGATATGTTGTCACTTGTCAAAGCTAAGAATTTTACATGCTGGGTTTTTTTATGGCACATTTAGCACTGATAAGTTGTCACACTCTTGCTTAATATGTTAACATTCTGTCTGTAAACTGTATATGCATAGCTACCTTTTTGAAGCAATATTGAGATTTACTTAAGAACGTGGGGCCCAATAAATACCATCAATGGTGCCCAGTCCAAGAGATGGTGGATCCTATAGGTAAACACCACCTCATCATGCACTAAAACTTACTAAAAAAAAAAAAAGATGTGAAGTTCACACATATAGAAAATGGACATTTTGTGAATACATATTACACGTATTGTAAAATAGATAGAGCTCATATGTAGAGTTTGTTTGATAAACTTTCCTACTACTTTGTCTAAATTAGAAGCAAATTGGTTGAACATTACTTCTACCTAAAATGGCAGAAAACGCACCTATCTTGGTGATGGACAGGACAGCTAGAGGGGATATGGAGGAGGCTGTTATTTTTTTTTTAATAGGTGTACTTTCACCAATTTGCTGATAATTCATTGAAAGTAGATGATCGGTACAATTGCTGCCAATGCATTTTTTAAAGCTGTATTGTCATGAGTCAAATTTGATCATGTTAGGTTCTTGCATAGGTCCTATAGCATTGATAAGTTTCCACCCTCTTTCCTACATACACACATCTCTCCTGCATACACACAACTCTACTACTATCACACACGCAATTTTCCGAAATACACACACAACTCTCCTCCATACACAAACACAGTTCTAACACATATAGCTTTTCTACAGCTTTGAAGTATGCACTCACACCTCTGTTACATACACGCACTGTTTTGCTACATACTTGTACACAGCTTTCTTACATACACCAACAGCTCTCTTATATACTCATGCAGCTCCACACACACAAACACTTATATATATATATATATATATATATATGTACACTCATCCATCGTATACATTACCACATCTTGAAATTCCTTCCAGGAATGTGACTGATCACATGACCTGAAAGGTTCAATGGCTAATCAACAACTTTGTTTGATTGGGACCCTATCCATGCCACCTCACATATCAGGAGTGTCGTTCTTCTTTTCATAAAGAGGTCCAAGGGCTAGTCTTGCAGAAGTTTTTTCAGCTACACAGGATGCGCAACATCCGTGCAAGTCCTGGTGACTTTCTCCCCTGCACTGCACCGATCAGATAGATCAGTGTGGGGCAGGAGAAAGGAGAACAGTTCTTTCAGTGATCATGAAGGATGCTGTCAGTGTTTTCCTCCATCAGAATAAGCAGCCTCTAGACTGTAAGAAACACACACATTTTAACATCATTTTGATTGTCTAAAATTTACTGCAGCTAAAAATTACATTTGGTTTACAATGCATTTTGCCAGATATGTTGTCACTTGTCAAAGCTAAGAATTTTACATGCTGGGTTTTTTTATGGCACATTTAGCACTGATAAGTTGTCACACTCTTGCTTAATATGTTAACATTCTGTCTGTAAACTGTATATGCATAGCTACCTTTTTGAAGCAATATTGAGATTTACTTAAGAACGTGGGGCCCAATAAATACCATCAATGGTGCCCAGTCCAAGAGATGGTGGATCCTATAGGTAAACACCACCTCATCATGCACTAAAACTTACTAAAAAAAAAAAAGATGTGAAGTTCACACATATAGAAAATGGACATTTTGTGAATACATATTACACGTATTGTAAAATAGATAGAGCTCATATGTAGAGTTTGTTTGATAAACTTTCCTACTACTTTGTCTAAATTAGAAGCAAATTGGTTGAACATTACTTCTACCTAAAATGGCAGAAAACGCACCTATCTTGGTGATGGACAGGACAGCTAGAGGGGATATGGAGGAGGCTGTTATTTTTTTTTTAATAGGTGTACTTTCACCAATTTGCTGATAATTCATTGAAAGTAGATGATCGGTACAATTGCTGCCAATGCATTTTTTAAAGCTGTATTGTCATGAGTCAAATTTGATCATGTTAGGTTCTTGCATAGGTCCTATAGCATTGATAAGTTTCCACCCTCTTTCCTACATACACACATCTCTCCTGCATACACACAACTCTACTACTATCACACACGCAATTTTCCGAAATACACACACAACTCTCCTCCATACACAAACACAGTTCTAACACATATAGCTTTTCTACAGCTTTGAAGTATGCACTCACACCTCTGTTACATACACGCACTGTTTTGCTACATACTTGTACACAGCTTTCTTACATACACCAACAGCTCTCTTATATACTCATGCAGCTCCACACACACAAACACTTATATATATATATATATATATATATATATATATGTACACTCATCCATCGTATACATTACCACATCTTGAAATTCCTTCCAGGAATGTGACTGATCACATGACCTGAAAGGTTCAATGGCTAATCAACAACTTTGTTTGATTGGGACCCTATCCATGCCACCTCACATATCAGGAGTGTCGTTCTTCTTTTCATAAAGAGGTCCAAGGGCTAGTCTTGCAGAAGTTTTTTCAGCTACACAGGATGCGCAACATCCGTGCAAGTCCTGGTGACTTTCTCCCCTGCACTGCACCGATCAGATAGATCAGTGTGGGGCAGGAGAAAGGAGAACAGTTCTTTCAGTGATCATGAAGGATGCTGTCAGTGTTTTCCTCCATCAGAATAAGCAGCCTCTAGACTGTAAGAAACACACACATTTTAACATCATTTTGATTGTCTAAAATTTACTGCAGCTAAAAATTACATTTGGTTTACAATGCATTTTGCCAGATATGTTGTCACTTGTCAAAGCTAAGAATTTTACATGCTGGGTTTTTTTATGGCACATTTAGCACTGATAAGTTGTCACACTCTTGCTTAATATGTTAACATTCTGTCTGTAAACTGTATATGCATAGCTACCTTTTTGAAGCAATATTGAGATTTACTTAAGAACGTGGGGCCCAATAAATACCATCAATGGTGCCCAGTCCAAGAGATGGTGGATCCTATAGGTAAACACCACCTCATCATGCACTAAAACTTACTAAAAAAAAAAAAGATGTGAAGTTCACACATATAGAAAATGGACATTTTGTGAATACATATTACACGTATTGTAAAATAGATAGAGCTCATATGTAGAGTTTGTTTGATAAACTTTCCTACTACTTTGTCTAAATTAGAAGCAAATTGGTTGAACATTACTTCTACCTAAAATGGCAGAAAACGCACCTATCTTGGTGATGGACAGGACAGCTAGAGGGGATATGGAGGAGGCTGTTATTTTTTTTTTAATAGGTGTACTTTCACCAATTTGCTGATAATTCATTGAAAGTAGATGATCGGTACAATTGCTGCCAATGCATTTTTTAAAGCTGTATTGTCATGAGTCAAATTTGATCATGTTAGGTTCTTGCATAGGTCCTATAGCATTGATAAGTTTCCACCCTCTTTCCTACATACACACATCTCTCCTGCATACACACAACTCTACTACTATCACACACGCAATTTTCCGAAATACACACACAACTCTCCTCCATACACAAACACAGTTCTAACACATATAGCTTTTCTACAGCTTTGAAGTATGCACTCACACCTCTGTTACATACACGCACTGTTTTGCTACATACTTGTACACAGCTTTCTTACATACACCAACAGCTCTCTTATATACTCATGCAGCTCCACACACACAAACACTTATATATATATATATATATATATATATATATGTACACTCATCCATCGTATACATTACCACATCTTGAAATTCCTTCCAGGAATGTGACTGATCACATGACCTGAAAGGTTCAATGGCTAATCAACAACTTTGTTTGATTGGGACCCTATCCATGCCACCTCACATATCAGGAGTGTCGTTCTTCTTTTCATAAAGAGGTCCAAGGGCTAGTCTTGCAGAAGTTTTTTCAGCTACACAGGATGCGCAACATCCGTGCAAGTCCTGGTGACTTTCTCCCCTGCACTGCACCGATCAGATAGATCAGTGTGGGGCAGGAGAAAGGAGAACAGTTCTTTCAGTGATCATGAAGGATGCTGTCAGTGTTTTCCTCCATCAGAATAAGCAGCCTCTAGACTGTAAGAAACACACACATTTTAACATCATTTTGATTGTCTAAAATTTACTGCAGCTAAAAATTACATTTGGTTTACAATGCATTTTGCCAGATATGTTGTCACTTGTCAAAGCTAAGAATTTTACATGCTGGGTTTTTTTATGGCACATTTAGCACTGATAAGTTGTCACACTCTTGCTTAATATGTTAACATTCTGTCTGTAAACTGTATATGCATAGCTACCTTTTTGAAGCAATATTGAGATTTACTTAAGAACGTGGGGCCCAATAAATACCATCAATGGTGCCCAGTCCAAGAGATGGTGGATCCTATAGGTAAACACCACCTCATCATGCACTAAAACTTACTAAAAAAAAAAAAGATGTGAAGTTCACACATATAGAAAATGGACATTTTGTGAATACATATTACACGTATTGTAAAATAGATAGAGCTCATATGTAGAGTTTGTTTGATAAACTTTCCTACTACTTTGTCTAAATTAGAAGCAAATTGGTTGAACATTACTTCTACCTAAAATGGCAGAAAACGCACCTATCTTGGTGATGGACAGGACAGCTAGAGGGGATATGGAGGAGGCTGTTATTTTTTTTTTAATAGGTGTACTTTCACCAATTTGCTGATAATTCATTGAAAGTAGATGATCGGTACAATTGCTGCCAATGCATTTTTTAAAGCTGTATTGTCATGAGTCAAATTTGATCATGTTAGGTTCTTGCATAGGTCCTATAGCATTGATAAGTTTCCACCCTCTTTCCTACATACACACATCTCTCCTGCATACACACAACTCTACTACTATCACACACGCAATTTTCCGAAATACACACACAACTCTCCTCCATACACAAACACAGTTCTAACACATATAGCTTTTCTACAGCTTTGAAGTATGCACTCACACCTCTGTTACATACACGCACTGTTTTGCTACATACTTGTACACAGCTTTCTTACATACACCAACAGCTCTCTTATATACTCATGCAGCTCCACACACACAAACACTTATATATATATATATATATATATATATATATGTACACTCATCCATCGTATACATTACCACATCTTGAAATTCCTTCCAGGAATGTGACTGATCACATGACCTGAAAGGTTCAATGGCTAATCAACAACTTTGTTTGATTGGGACCCTATCCATGCCACCTCACATATCAGGAGTGTCGTTCTTCTTTTCATAAAGAGGTCCAAGGGCTAGTCTTGCAGAAGTTTTTTCAGCTACACAGGATGCGCAACATCCGTGCAAGTCCTGGTGACTTTCTCCCCTGCACTGCACCGATCAGATAGATCAGTGTGGGGCAGGAGAAAGGAGAACAGTTCTTTCAGTGATCATGAAGGATGCTGTCAGTGTTTTCCTCCATCAGAATAAGCAGCCTCTAGACTGTAAGAAACACACACATTTTAACATCATTTTGATTGTCTAAAATTTACTGCAGCTAAAAATTACATTTGGTTTACAATGCATTTTGCCAGATATGTTGTCACTTGTCAAAGCTAAGAATTTTACATGCTGGGTTTTTTTATGGCACATTTAGCACTGATAAGTTGTCACACTCTTGCTTAATATGTTAACATTCTGTCTGTAAACTGTATATGCATAGCTACCTTTTTGAAGCAATATTGAGATTTACTTAAGAACGTGGGGCCCAATAAATACCATCAATGGTGCCCAGTCCAAGAGATGGTGGATCCTATAGGTAAACACCACCTCATCATGCACTAAAACTTACTAAAAAAAAAAAAGATGTGAAGTTCACACATATAGAAAATGGACATTTTGTGAATACATATTACACGTATTGTAAAATAGATAGAGCTCATATGTAGAGTTTGTTTGATAAACTTTCCTACTACTTTGTCTAAATTAGAAGCAAATTGGTTGAACATTACTTCTACCTAAAATGGCAGAAAACGCACCTATCTTGGTGATGGACAGGACAGCTAGAGGGGATATGGAGGAGGCTGTTATTTTTTTTTTAATAGGTGTACTTTCACCAATTTGCTGATAATTCATTGAAAGTAGATGATCGGTACAATTGCTGCCAATGCATTTTTTAAAGCTGTATTGTCATGAGTCAAATTTGATCATGTTAGGTTCTTGCATAGGTCCTATAGCATTGATAAGTTTCCACCCTCTTTCCTACATACACACATCTCTCCTGCATACACACAACTCTACTACTATCACACACGCAATTTTCCGAAATACACACACAACTCTCCTCCATACACAAACACAGTTCTAACACATATAGCTTTTCTACAGCTTTGAAGTATGCACTCACACCTCTGTTACATACACGCACTGTTTTGCTACATACTTGTACACAGCTTTCTTACATACACCAACAGCTCTCTTATATACTCATGCAGCTCCACACACACAAACACTTATATATATATATATATATATATATATATGTACACTCATCCATCGTATACATTACCACATCTTGAAATTCCTTCCAGGAATGTGACTGATCACATGACCTGAAAGGTTCAATGGCTAATCAACAACTTTGTTTGATTGGGACCCTATCCATGCCACCTCACATATCAGGAGTGTCGTTCTTCTTTTCATAAAGAGGTCCAAGGGCTAGTCTTGCAGAAGTTTTTTCAGCTACACAGGATGCGCAACATCCGTGCAAGTCCTGGTGACTTTCTCCCCTGCACTGCACCGATCAGATAGATCAGTGTTTTCAGTGATCATGAAGGATGCTGTCAGTGTTTTCCTCCATCAGAATAAGCAGCCTCTAGACTGTAAGAAACACACACATTTTAACATCATTTTGATTGTCTAAAATTTACTGCAGCTAAAAATTACATTTGGTTTACAATGCATTTTGCCAGATATGTTGTCACTTGTCAAAGCTAAGAATTTTACATGCTGGGTTTTTTTATGGCACATTTAGCACTGATAAGTTGTCACACTCTTGCTTAATATGTTAACATTCTGTCTGTAAACTGTATATGCATAGCTACCTTTTTGAAGCAATATTGAGATTTACTTAAGAACGTGGGGCCCAATAAATACCATCAATGGTGCCCAGTCCAAGAGATGGTGGATCCTATAGGTAAACACCACCTCATCATGCACTAAAACTTACTAAAAAAAAAAAAGATGTGAAGTTCACACATATAGAAAATGGACATTTTGTGAATACATATTACACGTATTGTAAAATAGATAGAGCTCATATGTAGAGTTTGTTTGATAAACTTTCCTACTACTTTGTCTAAATTAGAAGCAAATTGGTTGAACATTACTTCTACCTAAAATGGCAGAAAACGCACCTATCTTGGTGATGGACAGGACAGCTAGAGGGGATATGGAGGAGGCTGTTATTTTTTTTTTAATAGGTGTACTTTCACCAATTTGCTGATAATTCATTGAAAGTAGATGATCGGTACAATTGCTGCCAATGCATTTTTTAAAGCTGTATTGTCATGAGTCAAATTTGATCATGTTAGGTTCTTGCATAGGTCCTATAGCATTGATAAGTTTCCACCCTCTTTCCTACATACACACATCTCTCCTGCATACACACAACTCTACTACTATCACACACGCAATTTTCCGAAATACACACACAACTCTCCTCCATACACAAACACAGTTCTAACACATATAGCTTTTCTACAGCTTTGAAGTATGCACTCACACCTCTGTTACATACACGCACTGTTTTGCTACATACTTGTACACAGCTTTCTTACATACACCAACAGCTCTCTTATATACTCATGCAGCTCCACACACACAAACACTTATATATATATATATATGTACACTCATCCATCGTATACATTACCACATCTTGAAATTCCTTCCAGGAATGTGACTGATCACATGACCTGAAAGGTTCAATGGCTAATCAACAACTTTGTTTGATTGGGACCCTATCCATGCCACCTCACATATCAGGAGTGTCGTTCTTCTTTTCATAAAGAGGTCCAAGGGCTAGTCTTGCAGAAGTTTTTTCAGCTACACAGGATGCGCAACATCCGTGCAAGTCCTGGTGACTTTCTCCCCTGCACTGCACCGATCAGATAGATCAGTGTGGGGCAGGAGAAAGGAGAACAGTTCTTTCAGTGATCATGAAGGATGCTGTCAGTGTTTTCCTCCATCAGAATAAGCAGCCTCTAGACTGTAAGAAACACACACATTTTAACATCATTTTGATTGTCTAAAATTTACTGCAGCTAAAAATTACATTTGGTTTACAATGCATTTTGCCAGATATGTTGTCACTTGTCAAAGCTAAGAATTTTACATGCTGGGTTTTTTTATGGCACATTTAGCACTGATAAGTTGTCACACTCTTGCTTAATATGTTAACATTCTGTCTGTAAACTGTATATGCATAGCTACCTTTTTGAAGCAATATTGAGATTTACTTAAGAACGTGGGGCCCAATAAATACCATCAATGGTGCCCAGTCCAAGAGATGGTGGATCCTATAGGTAAACACCACCTCATCATGCACTAAAACTTACTAAAAAAAAAAAAGATGTGAAGTTCACACATATAGAAAATGGACATTTTGTGAATACATATTACACGTATTGTAAAATAGATAGAGCTCATATGTAGAGTTTGTTTGATAAACTTTCCTACTACTTTGTCTAAATTAGAAGCAAATTGGTTGAACATTACTTCTACCTAAAATGGCAGAAAACGCACCTATCTTGGTGATGGACAGGACAGCTAGAGGGGATATGGAGGAGGCTGTTATTTTTTTTTTAATAGGTGTACTTTCACCAATTTGCTGATAATTCATTGAAAGTAGATGATCGGTACAATTGCTGCCAATGCATTTTTTAAAGCTGTATTGTCATGAGTCAAATTTGATCATGTTAGGTTCTTGCATAGGTCCTATAGCATTGATAAGTTTCCACCCTCTTTCCTACATACACACATCTCTCCTGCATACACACAACTCTACTACTATCACACACGCAATTTTCCGAAATACACACACAACTCTCCTCCATACATAAACACAGTTCTAACACATATAGCTTTTCTACAGCTTTGAAGTATGCACTCACACCTCTGTTACATACACGCACTGTTTTGCTACATACTTGTACACAGCTTTCTTACATACACCAACAGCTCTCTTATATACTCATGCAGCTCCACACACACAAACACTTATATATATATATATATATATATGTACACTCATCCATCGTATACATTACCACATCTTGAAATTCCTTCCAGGAATGTGACTGATCACATGACCTGAAAGGTTCAATGGCTAATCAACAACTTTGTTTGATTGGGACCCTATCCATGCCACCTCACATATCAGGAGTGTCGTTCTTCTTTTCATAAAGAGGTCCAAGGGCTAGTCTTGCAGAAGTTTTTTCAGCTACACAGGATGCGCAACATCCGTGCAAGTCCTGGTGACTTTCTCCCCTGCACTGCACCGATCAGATAGATCAGTGTGGGGCAGGAGAAAGGAGAACAGTTCTTTCAGTGATCATGAAGGATGCTGTCAGTGTTTTCCTCCATCAGAATAAGCAGCCTCTAGACTGTAAGAAACACACACATTTTAACATCATTTTGATTGTCTAAAATTTACTGCAGCTAAAAATTACATTTGGTTTACAATGCATTTTGCCAGATATGTTGTCACTTGTCAAAGCTAAGAATTTTACATGCTGGGTTTTTTTATGGCACATTTAGCACTGATAAGTTGTCACACTCTTGCTTAATATGTTAACATTCTGTCTGTAAACTGTATATGCATAGCTACCTTTTTGAAGCAATATTGAGATTTACTTAAGAACGTGGGGCCCAATAAATACCATCAATGGTGCCCAGTCCAAGAGATGGTGGATCCTATAGGTAAACACCACCTCATCATGCACTAAAACTTACTAAAAAAAAAAAAGATGTGAAGTTCACACATATAGAAAATGGACATTTTGTGAATACATATTACACGTATTGTAAAATAGATAGAGCTCATATGTAGAGTTTGTTTGATAAACTTTCCTACTACTTTGTCTAAATTAGAAGCAAATTGGTTGAACATTACTTCTACCTAAAATGGCAGAAAACGCACCTATCTTGGTGATGGACAGGACAGCTAGAGGGGATATGGAGGAGGCTGTTATTTTTTTTTTAATAGGTGTACTTTCACCAATTTGCTGATAATTCATTGAAAGTAGATGATCGGTACAATTGCTGCCAATGCATTTTTTAAAGCTGTATTGTCATGAGTCAAATTTGATCATGTTAGGTTCTTGCATAGGTCCTATAGCATTGATAAGTTTCCACCCTCTTTCCTACATACACACATCTCTCCTGCATACACACAACTCTACTACTATCACACACGCAATTTTCCGAAATACACACACAACTCTCCTCCATACACAAACACAGTTCTAACACATATAGCTTTTCTACAGCTTTGAAGTATGCACTCACACCTCTGTTACATACACGCACTGTTTTGCTACATACTTGTACACAGCTTTCTTACATACACCAACAGCTCTCTTATATACTCATGCAGCTCCACACACACAAACACTTATATATATATATATATGTACACTCATCCATCGTATACATTACCACATCTTGAAATTCCTTCCAGGAATGTGACTGATCACATGACCTGAAAGGTTCAATGGCTAATCAACAACTTTGTTTGATTGGGACCCTATCCATGCCACCTCACATATCAGGAGTGTCGTTCTTCTTTTCATAAAGAGGTCCAAGGGCTAGTCTTGCAGAAGTTTTTTCAGCTACACAGGATGCGCAACATCCGTGCAAGTCCTGGTGACTTTCTCCCCTGCACTGCACCGATCAGATAGATCAGTGTGGGGCAGGAGAAAGGAGAACAGTTCTTTCAGTGATCATGAAGGATGCTGTCAGTGTTTTCCTCCATCAGAATAAGCAGCCTCTAGACTGTAAGAAACACACACATTTTAACATCATTTTGATTGTCTAAAATTTACTGCAGCTAAAAATTACATTTGGTTTACAATGCATTTTGCCAGATATGTTGTCACTTGTCAAAGCTAAGAATTTTACATGCTGGGTTTTTTTATGGCACATTTAGCACTGATAAGTTGTCACACTCTTGCTTAATATGTTAACATTCTGTCTGTAAACTGTATATGCATAGCTACCTTTTTGAAGCAATATTGAGATTTACTTAAGAACGTGGGGCCCAATAAATACCATCAATGGTGCCCAGTCCAAGAGATGGTGGATCCTATAGGTAAACACCACCTCATCATGCACTAAAACTTACTAAAAAAAAAAAAGATGTGAAGTTCACACATATAGAAAATGGACATTTTGTGAATACATATTACACGTATTGTAAAATAGATAGAGCTCATATGTAGAGTTTGTTTGATAAACTTTCCTACTACTTTGTCTAAATTAGAAGCAAATTGGTTGAACATTACTTCTACCTAAAATGGCAGAAAACGCACCTATCTTGGTGATGGACAGGACAGCTAGAGGGGATATGGAGGAGGCTGTTATTTTTTTTTTAATAGGTGTACTTTCACCAATTTGCTGATAATTCATTGAAAGTAGATGATCGGTACAATTGCTGCCAATGCATTTTTTAAAGCTGTATTGTCATGAGTCAAATTTGATCATGTTAGGTTCTTGCATAGGTCCTATAGCATTGATAAGTTTCCACCCTCTTTCCTACATACACACATCTCTCCTGCATACACACAACTCTACTACTATCACACACGCAATTTTCCGAAATACACACACAACTCTCCTCCATACACAAACACAGTTCTAACACATATAGCTTTTCTACAGCTTTGAAGTATGCACTCACACCTCTGTTACATACACGCACTGTTTTGCTACATACTTGTACACAGCTTTCTTACATACACCAACAGCTCTCTTATATACCCATGCAGCTCCACACACACAAACACTTATATATATATATATATATATATATATATATATATATATATATATATATATATGTACACTCATCCATCGTATACATTACCACATCTTGAAATTCCTTCCAGGAATATGTGACTGATCACATGACCTGAAAGGTTCAATGGCTAATCAACAACTTTGTTTGATTGGGACCCTATCCATGCC
Organism: Phyllobates terribilis; assembly: GCF_046119375.1. Lineage (NCBI taxonomy): Eukaryota > Metazoa > Chordata > Amphibia > Anura > Dendrobatidae > Phyllobates > Phyllobates terribilis. The sequence continues at coordinate 228,028 of NW_027364149.1, read as the reverse complement.
ACCTCACATATCAGGAGTGTCGTTCTTCTTTTCATAAAGAGGTCCAAGGGCTAGTCTTGCAGAAGTTTTTTCAGCTACACAGGATGCGCAACATCCGTGCAAGTCCTGGTGACTTTCTCCCCTGCACTGCACCGATCAGATAGATCAGTGTGGGGCAGGAGAAAGGAGAACAGTTCTTTCAGTGATCATGAAGGATGCTGTCAGTGTTTTCCTCCATCAGAATAAGCAGCCTCTAGACTGTAAGAAACACACACATTTTAACATCATTTTGATTGTCTAAAATTTACTGCAGCTAAAAATTACATTTGGTTTACAATGCATTTTGCCAGATATGTTGTCACTTGTCAAAGCTAAGAATTTTACATGCTGGGTTTTTTTATGGCACATTTAGCACTGATAAGTTGTCACACTCTTGCTTAATATGTTAACATTCTGTCTGTAAACTGTATATGCATAGCTACCTTTTTGAAGCAATATTGAGATTTACTTAAGAACGTGGGGCCCAATAAATACCATCAATGGTGCCCAGTCCAAGAGATGGTGGATCCTATAGGTAAACACCACCTCATCATGCACTAAAACTTACTAAAAAAAAAAAAGATGTGAAGTTCACACATATAGAAAATGGACATTTTGTGAATACATATTACACGTATTGTAAAATAGATAGAGCTCATATGTAGAGTTTGTTTGATAAACTTTCCTACTACTTTGTCTAAATTAGAAGCAAATTGGTTGAACATTACTTCTACCTAAAATGGCAGAAAACGCACCTATCTTGGTGATGGACAGGACAGCTAGAGGGGATATGGAGGAGGCTGTTATTTTTTTTTTAATAGGTGTACTTTCACCAATTTGCTGATAATTCATTGAAAGTAGATGATCGGTACAATTGCTGCCAATGCATTTTTTAAAGCTGTATTGTCATGAGTCAAATTTGATCATGTTAGGTTCTTGCATAGGTCCTATAGCATTGATAAGTTTCCACCCTCTTTCCTACATACACACATCTCTCCTGCATACACACAACTCTACTACTATCACACACGCAATTTTCCGAAATACACACACAACTCTCCTCCATACACAAACACAGTTCTAACACATATAGCTTTTCTACAGCTTTGAAGTATGCACTCACACCTCTGTTACATACACGCACTGTTTTGCTACATACTTGTACACAGCTTTCTTACATACACCAACAGCTCTCTTATATACCCATGCAGCTCCACACACACAAACACTTATATATATATATATATATATATATGTACACTCATCCATCGTATACATTACCACATCTTGAAATTCCTTCCAGGAATGTGACTGATCACATGACCTGAAAGGTTCAATGGCTAATCAACAACTTTGTTTGATTGGGACCCTATCCATGCCACCTCACATATCAGGAGTGTCGTTCTTCTTTTCATAAAGAGGTCCAAGGGCTAGTCTTGCAGAAGTTTTTTCAGCTACACAGGATGCGCAACATCCGTGCAAGTCCTGGTGACTTTCTCCCCTGCACTGCACCGATCAGATAGATCAGTGTGGGGCAGGAGAAAGGAGAACAGTTCTTTCAGTGATCATGAAGGATGCTGTCAGTGTTTTCCTCCATCAGAATAAGCAGCCTCTAGACTGTAAGAAACACACACATTTTAACATCATTTTGATTGTCTAAAATTTACTGCAGCTAAAAATTACATTTGGTTTACAATGCATTTTGCCAGATATGTTGTCACTTGTCAAAGCTAAGAATTTTACATGCTGGGTTTTTTTATGGCACATTTAGCACTGATAAGTTGTCACACTCTTGCTTAATATGTTAACATTCTGTCTGTAAACTGTATATGCATAGCTACCTTTTTGAAGCAATATTGAGATTTACTTAAGAACGTGGGGCCCAATAAATACCATCAATGGTGCCCAGTCCAAGAGATGGTGGATCCTATAGGTAAACACCACCTCATCATGCACTAAAACTTACTAAAAAAAAAAAAGATGTGAAGTTCACACATATAGAAAATGGACATTTTGTGAATACATATTACACGTATTGTAAAATAGATAGAGCTCATATGTAGAGTTTGTTTGATAAACTTTCCTACTACTTTGTCTAAATTAGAAGCAAATTGGTTGAACATTACTTCTACCTAAAATGGCAGAAAACGCACCTATCTTGGTGATGGACAGGACAGCTAGAGGGGATATGGAGGAGGCTGTTATTTTTTTTTTAATAGGTGTACTTTCACCAATTTGCTGATAATTCATTGAAAGTAGATGATCGGTACAATTGCTGCCAATGCATTTTTTAAAGCTGTATTGTCATGAGTCAAATTTGATCATGTTAGGTTCTTGCATAGGTCCTATAGCATTGATAAGTTTCCACCCTCTTTCCTACATACACACATCTCTCCTGCATACACACAACTCTACTACTATCACACACGCAATTTTCCGAAATACACACACAACTCTCCTCCATACACAAACACAGTTCTAACACATATAGCTTTTCTACAGCTTTGAAGTATGCACTCACACCTCTGTTACATACACGCACTGTTTTGCTACATACTTGTACACAGCTTTCTTACATACACCAACAGCTCTCTTATATACTCATGCAGCTCCACACACACAAACACTTATATATATATATATATATGTACACTCATCCATCGTATACATTACCACATCTTGAAATTCCTTCCAGGAATGTGACTGATCACATGACCTGAAAGGTTCAATGGCTAATCAACAACTTTGTTTGATTGGGACCCTATCCATGCCACCTCACATATCAGGAGTGTCGTTCTTCTTTTCATAAAGAGGTCCAAGGGCTAGTCTTGCAGAAGTTTTTTCAGCTACACAGGATGCGCAACATCCGTGCAAGTCCTGGTGACTTTCTCCCCTGCACTGCACCGATCAGATAGATCAGTGTGGGGCAGGAGAAAGGAGAACAGTTCTTTCAGTGATCATGAAGGATGCTGTCAGTGTTTTCCTCCATCAGAATAAGCAGCCTCTAGACTGTAAGAAACACACACATTTTAACATCATTTTGATTGTCTAAAATTTACTGCAGCTAAAAATTACATTTGGTTTACAATGCATTTTGCCAGATATGTTGTCACTTGTCAAAGCTAAGAATTTTACATGCTGGGTTTTTTTATGGCACATTTAGCACTGATAAGTTGTCACACTCTTGCTTAATATGTTAACATTCTGTCTGTAAACTGTATATGCATAGCTACCTTTTTGAAGCAATATTGAGATTTACTTAAGAACGTGGGGCCCAATAAATACCATCAATGGTGCCCAGTCCAAGAGATGGTGGATCCTATAGGTAAACACCACCTCATCATGCACTAAAACTTACTAAAAAAAAAAAAGATGTGAAGTTCACACATATAGAAAATGGACATTTTGTGAATACATATTACACGTATTGTAAAATAGATAGAGCTCATATGTAGAGTTTGTTTGATAAACTTTCCTACTACTTTGTCTAAATTAGAAGCAAATTGGTTGAACATTACTTCTACCTAAAATGGCAGAAAACGCACCTATCTTGGTGATGGACAGGACAGCTAGAGGGGATATGGAGGAGGCTGTTATTTTTTTTTTAATAGGTGTACTTTCACCAATTTGCTGATAATTCATTGAAAGTAGATGATCGGTACAATTGCTGCCAATGCATTTTTTAAAGCTGTATTGTCATGAGTCAAATTTGATCATGTTAGGTTCTTGCATAGGTCCTATAGCATTGATAAGTTTCCACCCTCTTTCCTACATACACACATCTCTCCTGCATACACACAACTCTACTACTATCACACACGCAATTTTCCGAAATACACACACAACTCTCCTCCATACACAAACACAGTTCTAACACATATAGCTTTTCTACAGCTTTGAAGTATGCACTCACACCTCTGTTACATACACGCACTGTTTTGCTACATACTTGTACACAGCTTTCTTACATACACCAACAGCTCTCTTATATACTCATGCAGCTCCACACACACAAACACTTATATATATATATATATGTACACTCATCCATCGTATACATTACCACATCTTGAAATTCCTTCCAGGAATGTGACTGATCACATGACCTGAAAGGTTCAATGGCTAATCAACAACTTTGTTTGATTGGGACCCTATCCATGCCACCTCACATATCAGGAGTGTCGTTCTTCTTTTCATAAAGAGGTCCAAGGGCTAGTCTTGCAGAAGTTTTTTCAGCTACACAGGATGCGCAACATCCGTGCAAGTCCTGGTGACTTTCTCCCCTGCACTGCACCGATCAGATAGATCAGTGTGGGGCAGGAGAAAGGAGAACAGTTCTTTCAGTGATCATGAAGGATGCTGTCAGTGTTTTCCTCCATCAGAATAAGCAGCCTCTAGACTGTAAGAAACACACACATTTTAACATCATTTTGATTGTCTAAAATTTACTGCAGCTAAAAATTACATTTGGTTTACAATGCATTTTGCCAGATATGTTGTCACTTGTCAAAGCTAAGAATTTTACATGCTGGGTTTTTTTATGGCACATTTAGCACTGATAAGTTGTCACACTCTTGCTTAATATGTTAACATTCTGTCTGTAAACTGTATATGCATAGCTACCTTTTTGAAGCAATATTGAGATTTACTTAAGAACGTGGGGCCCAATAAATACCATCAATGGTGCCCAGTCCAAGAGATGGTGGATCCTATAGGTAAACACCACCTCATCATGCACTAAAACTTACTAAAAAAAAAAAAGATGTGAAGTTCACACATATAGAAAATGGACATTTTGTGAATACATATTACACGTATTGTAAAATAGATAGAGCTCATATGTAGAGTTTGTTTGATAAACTTTCCTACTACTTTGTCTAAATTAGAAGCAAATTGGTTGAACATTACTTCTACCTAAAATGGCAGAAAACGCACCTATCTTGGTGATGGACAGGACAGCTAGAGGGGATATGGAGGAGGCTGTTATTTTTTTTTTAATAGGTGTACTTTCACCAATTTGCTGATAATTCATTGAAAGTAGATGATCGGTACAATTGCTGCCAATGCATTTTTTAAAGCTGTATTGTCATGAGTCAAATTTGATCATGTTAGGTTCTTGCATAGGTCCTATAGCATTGATAAGTTTCCACCCTCTTTCCTACATACACACATCTCTCCTGCATACACACAACTCTACTACTATCACACACGCAATTTTCCGAAATACACACACAACTCTCCTCCATACATAAACACAGTTCTAACACATATAGCTTTTCTACAGCTTTGAAGTATGCACTCACACCTCTGTTACATACACGCACTGTTTTGCTACATACTTGTACACAGCTTTCTTACATACACCAACAGCTCTCTTATATACTCATGCAGCTCCACACACACAAACACTTATATATATATATATATATATATGTACACTCATCCATCGTATACATTACCACATCTTGAAATTCCTTCCAGGAATGTGACTGATCACATGACCTGAAAGGTTCAATGGCTAATCAACAACTTTGTTTGATTGGGACCCTATCCATGCCACCTCACATATCAGGAGTGTCGTTCTTCTTTTCATAAAGAGGTCCAAGGGCTAGTCTTGCAGAAGTTTTTTCAGCTACACAGGATGCGCAACATCCGTGCAAGTCCTGGTGACTTTCTCCCCTGCACTGCACCGATCAGATAGATCAGTGTGGGGCAGGAGAAAGGAGAACAGTTCTTTCAGTGATCATGAAGGATGCTGTCAGTGTTTTCCTCCATCAGAATAAGCAGCCTCTAGACTGTAAGAAACACACACATTTTAACATCATTTTGATTGTCTAAAATTTACTGCAGCTAAAAATTACATTTGGTTTACAATGCATTTTGCCAGATATGTTGTCACTTGTCAAAGCTAAGAATTTTACATGCTGGGTTTTTTTATGGCACATTTAGCACTGATAAGTTGTCACACTCTTGCTTAATATGTTAACATTCTGTCTGTAAACTGTATATGCATAGCTACCTTTTTGAAGCAATATTGAGATTTACTTAAGAACGTGGGGCCCAATAAATACCATCAATGGTGCCCAGTCCAAGAGATGGTGGATCCTATAGGTAAACACCACCTCATCATGCACTAAAACTTACTAAAAAAAAAAAAGATGTGAAGTTCACACATATAGAAAATGGACATTTTGTGAATACATATTACACGTATTGTAAAATAGATAGAGCTCATATGTAGAGTTTGTTTGATAAACTTTCCTACTACTTTGTCTAAATTAGAAGCAAATTGGTTGAACATTACTTCTACCTAAAATGGCAGAAAACGCACCTATCTTGGTGATGGACAGGACAGCTAGAGGGGATATGGAGGAGGCTGTTATTTTTTTTTAATAGGTGTACTTTCACCAATTTGCTGATAATTCATTGAAAGTAGATGATCGGTACAATTGCTGCCAATGCATTTTTTAAAGCTGTATTGTCATGAGTCAAATTTGATCATGTTAGGTTCTTGCATAGGTCCTATAGCATTGATAAGTTTCCACCCTCTTTCCTACATACACACATCTCTCCTGCATACACACAACTCTACTACTATCACACACGCAATTTTCCGAAATACACACACAACTCTCCTCCATACACAAACACAGTTCTAACACATATAGCTTTTCTACAGCTTTGAAGTATGCACTCACACCTCTGTTACATACACGCACTGTTTTGCTACATACTTGTACACAGCTTTCTTACATACACCAACAGCTCTCTTATATACTCATGCAGCTCCACACACACAAACACTTATATATATATATATATGTACACTCATCCATCGTATACATTACCACATCTTGAAATTCCTTCCAGGAATGTGACTGATCACATGACCTGAAAGGTTCAATGGCTAATCAACAACTTTGTTTGATTGGGACCCTATCCATGCCACCTCACATATCAGGAGTGTCGTTCTTCTTTTCATAAAGAGGTCCAAGGGCTAGTCTTGCAGAAGTTTTTTCAGCTACACAGGATGCGCAACATCCGTGCAAGTCCTGGTGACTTTCTCCCCTGCACTGCACCGATCAGATAGATCAGTGTGGGGCAGGAGAAAGGAGAACAGTTCTTTCAGTGATCATGAAGGATGCTGTCAGTGTTTTCCTCCATCAGAATAAGCAGCCTCTAGACTGTAAGAAACACACACATTTTAACATCATTTTGATTGTCTAAAATTTACTGCAGCTAAAAATTACATTTGGTTTACAATGCATTTTGCCAGATATGTTGTCACTTGTCAAAGCTAAGAATTTTACATGCTGGGTTTTTTTATGGCACATTTAGCACTGATAAGTTGTCACACTCTTGCTTAATATGTTAACATTCTGTCTGTAAACTGTATATGCATAGCTACCTTTTTGAAGCAATATTGAGATTTACTTAAGAACGTGGGGCCCAATAAATACCATCAATGGTGCCCAGTCCAAGAGATGGTGGATCCTATAGGTAAACACCACCTCATCATGCACTAAAACTTACTAAAAAAAAAAAAGATGTGAAGTTCACACATATAGAAAATGGACATTTTGTGAATACATATTACACGTATTGTAAAATAGATAGAGCTCATATGTAGAGTTTGTTTGATAAACTTTCCTACTACTTTGTCTAAATTAGAAGCAAATTGGTTGAACATTACTTCTACCTAAAATGGCAGAAAACGCACCTATCTTGGTGATGGACAGGACAGCTAGAGGGGATATGGAGGAGGCTGTTATTTTTTTTTTAATAGGTGTACTTTCACCAATTTGCTGATAATTCATTGAAAGTAGATGATCGGTACAATTGCTGCCAATGCATTTTTTAAAGCTGTATTGTCATGAGTCAAATTTGATCATGTTAGGTTCTTGCATAGGTCCTATAGCATTGATAAGTTTCCACCCTCTTTCCTACATACACACATCTCTCCTGCATACACACAACTCTACTACTATCACACACGCAATTTTCCGAAATACACACACAACTCTCCTCCATACACAAACACAGTTCTAACACATATAGCTTTTCTACAGCTTTGAAGTATGCACTCACACCTCTGTTACATACACGCACTGTTTTGCTACATACTTGTACACAGCTTTCTTACATACACCAACAGCTCTCTTATATACCCATGCAGCTCCACACACACAAACACTTATATATATATATATATATATATATATATATATATATATATATATATATATATGTACACTCATCCATCGTATACATTACCACATCTTGAAATTCCTTCCAGGAATGTGACTGATCACATGACCTGAAAGGTTCAATGGCTAATCAACAACTTTGTTTGATTGGGACCCTATCCATGCCACCTCACATATCAGGAGTGTCGTTCTTCTTTTCATAAAGAGGTCCAAGGGCTAGTCTTGCAGAAGTTTTTTCAGCTACACAGGATGCGCAACATCCGTGCAAGTCCTGGTGACTTTCTCCCCTGCACTGCACCGATCAGATAGATCAGTGTGGGGCAGGAGAAAGGAGAACAGTTCTTTCAGTGATCATGAAGGATGCTGTCAGTGTTTTCCTCCATCAGAATAAGCAGCCTCTAGACTGTAAGAAACACACACATTTTAACATCATTTTGATTGTCTAAAATTTACTGCAGCTAAAAATTACATTTGGTTTACAATGCATTTTGCCAGATATGTTGTCACTTGTCAAAGCTAAGAATTTTACATGCTGGGTTTTTTTATGGCACATTTAGCACTGATAAGTTGTCACACTCTTGCTTAATATGTTAACATTCTGTCTGTAAACTGTATATGCATAGCTACCTTTTTGAAGCAATATTGAGATTTACTTAAGAACGTGGGGCCCAATAAATACCATCAATGGTGCCCAGTCCAAGAGATGGTGGATCCTATAGGTAAACACCACCTCATCATGCACTAAAACTTACTAAAAAAAAAAAAGATGTGAAGTTCACACATATAGAAAATGGACATTTTGTGAATACATATTACACGTATTGTAAAATAGATAGAGCTCATATGTAGAGTTTGTTTGATAAACTTTCCTACTACTTTGTCTAAATTAGAAGCAAATTGGTTGAACATTACTTCTACCTAAAATGGCAGAAAACGCACCTATCTTGGTGATGGACAGGACAGCTAGAGGGGATATGGAGGAGGCTGTTATTTTTTTTTTAATAGGTGTACTTTCACCAATTTGCTGATAATTCATTGAAAGTAGATGATCGGTACAATTGCTGCCAATGCATTTTTTAAAGCTGTATTGTCATGAGTCAAATTTGATCATGTTAGGTTCTTGCATAGGTCCTATAGCATTGATAAGTTTCCACCCTCTTTCCTACATACACACATCTCTCCTGCATACACACAACTCTACTACTATCACACACGCAATTTTCCGAAATACACACACAACTCTCCTCCATACACAAACACAGTTCTAACACATATAGCTTTTCTACAGCTTTGAAGTATGCACTCACACCTCTGTTACATACACGCACTGTTTTGCTACATACTTGTACACAGCTTTCTTACATACACCAACAGCTCTCTTATATACCCATGCAGCTCCACACACACAAACACTTATATATATATATATATATATATATATATGTACACTCATCCATCGTATACATTACCACATCTTGAAATTCCTTCCAGGAATGTGACTGATCACATGACCTGAAAGGTTCAATGGCTAATCAACAACTTTGTTTGATTGGGACCCTATCCATGCCACCTCACATATCAGGAGTGTCGTTCTTCTTTTCATAAAGAGGTCCAAGGGCTAGTCTTGCAGAAGTTTTTTCAGCTACACAGGATGCGCAACATCCGTGCAAGTCCTGGTGACTTTCTCCCCTGCACTGCACCGATCAGATAGATCAGTGTGGGGCAGGAGAAAGGAGAACAGTTCTTTCAGTGATCATGAAGGATGCTGTCAGTGTTTTCCTCCATCAGAATAAGCAGCCTCTAGACTGTAAGAAACACACACATTTTAACATCATTTTGATTGTCTAAAATTTACTGCAGCTAAAAATTACATTTGGTTTACAATGCATTTTGCCAGATATGTTGTCACTTGTCAAAGCTAAGAATTTTACATGCTGGGTTTTTTTATGGCACATTTAGCACTGATAAGTTGTCACACTCTTGCTTAATATGTTAACATTCTGTCTGTAAACTGTATATGCATAGCTACCTTTTTGAAGCAATATTGAGATTTACTTAAGAACGTGGGGCCCAATAAATACCATCAATGGTGCCCAGTCCAAGAGATGGTGGATCCTATAGGTAAACACCACCTCATCATGCACTAAAACTTACTAAAAAAAAAAAAGATGTGAAGTTCACACATATAGAAAATGGACATTTTGTGAATACATATTACACGTATTGTAAAATAGATAGAGCTCATATGTAGAGTTTGTTTGATAAACTTTCCTACTACTTTGTCTAAATTAGAAGCAAATTGGTTGAACATTACTTCTACCTAAAATGGCAGAAAACGCACCTATCTTGGTGATGGACAGGACAGCTAGAGGGGATATGGAGGAGGCTGTTATTTTTTTTTTAATAGGTGTACTTTCACCAATTTGCTGATAATTCATTGAAAGTAGATGATCGGTACAATTGCTGCCAATGCATTTTTTAAAGCTGTATTGTCATGAGTCAAATTTGATCATGTTAGGTTCTTGCATAGGTCCTATAGCATTGATAAGTTTCCACCCTCTTTCCTACATACACACATCTCTCCTGCATACACACAACTCTACTACTATCACACACGCAATTTTCCGAAATACACACACAACTCTCCTCCATACACAAACACAGTTCTAACACATATAGCTTTTCTACAGCTTTGAAGTATGCACTCACACCTCTGTTACATACACGCACTGTTTTGCTACATACTTGTACACAGCTTTCTTACATACACCAACAGCTCTCTTATATACTCATGCAGCTCCACACACACAAACACTTATATATATATATATATATATATATATATATATATATGTACACTCATCCATCGTATACATTACCACATCTTGAAATTCCTTCCAGGAATGTGACTGATCACATGACCTGAAAGGTTCAATGGCTAATCAACAACTTTGTTTGATTGGGACCCTATCCATGCCACCTCACATATCAGGAGTGTCGTTCTTCTTTTCATAAAGAGGTCCAAGGGCTAGTCTTGCAGAAGTTTTTTCAGCTACACAGGATGCGCAACATCCGTGCAAGTCCTGGTGACTTTCTCCCCTGCACTGCACCGATCAGATAGATCAGTGTGGGGCAGGAGAAAGGAGAACAGTTCTTTCAGTGATCATGAAGGATGCTGTCAGTGTTTTCCTCCATCAGAATAAGCAGCCTCTAGACTGTAAGAAACACACACATTTTAACATCATTTTGATTGTCTAAAATTTACTGCAGCTAAAAATTACATTTGGTTTACAATGCATTTTGCCAGATATGTTGTCACTTGTCAAAGCTAAGAATTTTACATGCTGGGTTTTTTTATGGCACATTTAGCACTGATAAGTTGTCACACTCTTGCTTAATATGTTAACATTCTGTCTGTAAACTGTATATGCATAGCTACCTTTTTGAAGCAATATTGAGATTTACTTAAGAACGTGGGGCCCAATAAATACCATCAATGGTGCCCAGTCCAAGAGATGGTGGATCCTATAGGTAAACACCACCTCATCATGCACTAAAACTTACTAAAAAAAAAAAAGATGTGAAGTTCACACATATAGAAAATGGACATTTTGTGAATACATATTACACGTATTGTAAAATAGATAGAGCTCATATGTAGAGTTTGTTTGATAAACTTTCCTACTACTTTGTCTAAATTAGAAGCAAATTGGTTGAACATTACTTCTACCTAAAATGGCAGAAAACGCACCTATCTTGGTGATGGACAGGACAGCTAGAGGGGATATGGAGGAGGCTGTTATTTTTTTTTTAATAGGTGTACTTTCACCAATTTGCTGATAATTCATTGAAAGTAGATGATCGGTACAATTGCTGCCAATGCATTTTTTAAAGCTGTATTGTCATGAGTCAAATTTGATCATGTTAGGTTCTTGCATAGGTCCTATAGCATTGATAAGTTTCCACCCTCTTTCCTACATACACACATCTCTCCTGCATACACACAACTCTACTACTATCACACACGCAATTTTCCGAAATACACACACAACTCTCCTCCATACACAAACACAGTTCTAACACATATAGCTTTTCTACAGCTTTGAAGTATGCACTCACACCTCTGTTACATACACGCACTGTTTTGCTACATACTTGTACACAGCTTTCTTACATACACCAACAGCTCTCTTATATACCCATGCAGCTCCACACACACAAACACTTATATATATATATATATATATGTACACTCATCCATCGTATACATTACCACATCTTGAAATTCCTTCCAGGAATGTGACTGATCACATGACCTGAAAGGTTCAATGGCTAATCAACAACTTTGTTTGATTGGGACCCTATCCATGCCACCTCACATATCAGGAGTGTCGTTCTTCTTTTCATAAAGAGGTCCAAGGGCTAGTCTTGCAGAAGTTTTTTCAGCTACACAGGATGCGCAACATCCGTGCAAGTCCTGGTGACTTTCTCCCCTGCACTGCACCGATCAGATAGATCAGTGTGGGGCAGGAGAAAGGAGAACAGTTCTTTCAGTGATCATGAAGGATGCTGTCAGTGTTTTCCTCCATCAGAATAAGCAGCCTCTAGACTGTAAGAAACACACACATTTTAACATCATTTTGATTGTCTAAAATTTACTGCAGCTAAAAATTACATTTGGTTTACAATGCATTTTGCCAGATATGTTGTCACTTGTCAAAGCTAAGAATTTTACATGCTGGGTTTTTTTATGGCACATTTAGCACTGATAAGTTGTCACACTCTTGCTTAATATGTTAACATTCTGTCTGTAAACTGTATATGCATAGCTACCTTTTTGAAGCAATATTGAGATTTACTTAAGAACGTGGGGCCCAATAAATACCATCAATGGTGCCCAGTCCAAGAGATGGTGGATCCTATAGGTAAACACCACCTCATCATGCACTAAAACTTACTAAAAAAAAAAAAGATGTGAAGTTCACACATATAGAAAATGGACATTTTGTGAATACATATTACACGTATTGTAAAATAGATAGAGCTCATATGTAGAGTTTGTTTGATAAACTTTCCTACTACTTTGTCTAAATTAGAAGCAAATTGGTTGAACATTACTTCTACCTAAAATGGCAGAAAACGCACCTATCTTGGTGATGGACAGGACAGCTAGAGGGGATATGGAGGAGGCTGTTATTTTTTTTTTAATAGGTGTACTTTCACCAATTTGCTGATAATTCATTGAAAGTAGATGATCGGTACAATTGCTGCCAATGCATTTTTTAAAGCTGTATTGTCATGAGTCAAATTTGATCATGTTAGGTTCTTGCATAGGTCCTATAGCATTGATAAGTTTCCACCCTCTTTCCTACATACACACATCTCTCCTGCATACACACAACTCTACTACTATCACACACGCAATTTTCCGAAATACACACACAACTCTCCTCCATACACAAACACAGTTCTAACACATATAGCTTTTCTACAGCTTTGAAGTATGCACTCACACCTCTGTTACATACACGCACTGTTTTGCTACATACTTGTACACAGCTTTCTTACATACACCAACAGCTCTCTTATATACCCATGCAGCTCCACACACACAAACACTTATATATATATATATATATATATGTACACTCATCCATCGTATACATTACCACATCTTGAAATTCCTTCCAGGAATGTGACTGATCACATGACCTGAAAGGTTCAATGGCTAATCAACAACTTTGTTTGATTGGGACCCTATCCATGCCACCTCACATATCAGGAGTGTCGTTCTTCTTTTCATAAAGAGGTCCAAGGGCTAGTCTTGCAGAAGTTTTTTCAGCTACACAGGATGCGCAACATCCGTGCAAGTCCTGGTGACTTTCTCCCCTGCACTGCACCGATCAGATAGATCAGTGTGGGGCAGGAGAAAGGAGAACAGTTCTTTCAGTGATCATGAAGGATGCTGTCAGTGTTTTCCTCCATCAGAATAAGCAGCCTCTAGACTGTAAGAAACACACACATTTTAACATCATTTTGATTGTCTAAAATTTACTGCAGCTAAAAATTACATTTGGTTTACAATGCATTTTGCCAGATATGTTGTCACTTGTCAAAGCTAAGAATTTTACATGCTGGGTTTTTTTATGGCACATTTAGCACTGATAAGTTGTCACACTCTTGCTTAATATGTTAACATTCTGTCTGTAAACTGTATATGCATAGCTACCTTTTTGAAGCAATATTGAGATTTACTTAAGAACGTGGGGCCCAATAAATACCATCAATGGTGCCCAGTCCAAGAGATGGTGGATCCTATAGGTAAACACCACCTCATCATGCACTAAAACTTACTAAAAAAAAAAAAGATGTGAAGTTCACACATATAGAAAATGGACATTTTGTGAATACATATTACACGTATTGTAAAATAGATAGAGCTCATATGTAGAGTTTGTTTGATAAACTTTCCTACTACTTTGTCTAAATTAGAAGCAAATTGGTTGAACATTACTTCTACCTAAAATGGCAGAAAACGCACCTATCTTGGTGATGGACAGGACAGCTAGAGGGGATATGGAGGAGGCTGTTATTTTTTTTTTAATAGGTGTACTTTCACCAATTTGCTGATAATTCATTGAAAGTAGATGATCGGTACAATTGCTGCCAATGCATTTTTTAAAGCTGTATTGTCATGAGTCAAATTTGATCATGTTAGGTTCTTGCATAGGTCCTATAGCATTGATAAGTTTCCACCCTCTTTCCTACATACACACATCTCTCCTGCATACACACAACTCTACTACTATCACACACGCAATTTTCCGAAATACACACACAACTCTCCTCCATACACAAACACAGTTCTAACACATATAGCTTTTCTACAGCTTTGAAGTATGCACTCACACCTCTGTTACATACACGCACTGTTTTGCTACATACTTGTACACAGCTTTCTTACATACACCAACAGCTCTCTTATATACTCATGCAGCTCCACACACACAAACACTTATATATATATATATATATATATATATATATATATATATATATATATATATATATGTACACTCATCCATCGTATACATTACCACATCTTGAAATTCCTTCCAGGAATGTGACTGATCACATGACCTGAAAGGTTCAATGGCTAATCAACAACTTTGTTTGATTGGGACCCTATCCATGCCACCTCACATATCAGGAGTGTCGTTCTTCTTTTCATAAAGAGGTCCAAGGGCTAGTCTTGCAGAAGTTTTTTCAGCTACACAGGATGCGCAACATCCGTGCAAGTCCTGGTGACTTTCTCCCCTGCACTGCACCGATCAGATAGATCAGTGTGGGGCAGGAGAAAGGAGAACAGTTCTTTCAGTGATCATGAAGGATGCTGTCAGTGTTTTCCTCCATCAGAATAAGCAGCCTCTAGACTGTAAGAAACACACACATTTTAACATCATTTTGATTGTCTAAAATTTACTGCAGCTAAAAATTACATTTGGTTTACAATGCATTTTGCCAGATATGTTGTCACTTGTCAAAGCTAAGAATTTTACATGCTGGGTTTTTTTATGGCACATTTAGCACTGATAAGTTGTCACACTCTTGCTTAATATGTTAACATTCTGTCTGTAAACTGTATATGCATAGCTACCTTTTTGAAGCAATATTGAGATTTACTTAAGAACGTGGGGCCCAATAAATACCATCAATGGTGCCCAGTCCAAGAGATGGTGGATCCTATAGGTAAACACCACCTCATCATGCACTAAAACTTACTAAAAAAAAAAAAGATGTGAAGTTCACACATATAGAAAATGGACATTTTGTGAATACATATTACACGTATTGTAAAATAGATAGAGCTCATATGTAGAGTTTGTTTGATAAACTTTCCTACTACTTTGTCTAAATTAGAAGCAAATTGGTTGAACATTACTTCTACCTAAAATGGCAGAAAACGCACCTATCTTGGTGATGGACAGGACAGCTAGAGGGGATATGGAGGAGGCTGTTATTTTTTTTTTAATAGGTGTACTTTCACCAATTTGCTGATAATTCATTGAAAGTAGATGATCGGTACAATTGCTGCCAATGCATTTTTTAAAGCTGTATTGTCATGAGTCAAATTTGATCATGTTAGGTTCTTGCATAGGTCCTATAGCATTGATAAGTTTCCACCCTCTTTCCTACATACACACATCTCTCCTGCATACACACAACTCTACTACTATCACACACGCAATTTTCCGAAATACACACACAACTCTCCTCCATACACAAACACAGTTCTAACACATATAGCTTTTCTACAGCTTTGAAGTATGCACTCACACCTCTGTTACATACACGCACTGTTTTGCTACATACTTGTACACAGCTTTCTTACATACACCAACAGCTCTCTTATATACTCATGCAGCTCCACACACACAAACACTTATATATATATATATATGTACACTCATCCATCGTATACATTACCACATCTTGAAATTCCTTCCAGGAATGTGACTGATCACATGACCTGAAAGGTTCAATGGCTAATCAACAACTTTGTTTGATTGGGACCCTATCCATGCCACCTCACATATCAGGAGTGTCGTTCTTCTTTTCATAAAGAGGTCCAAGGGCTAGTCTTGCAGAAGTTTTTTCAGCTACACAGGATGCGCAACATCCGTGCAAGTCCTGGTGACTTTCTCCCCTGCACTGCACCGATCAGATAGATCAGTGTGGGGCAGGAGAAAGGAGAACAGTTCTTTCAGTGATCATGAAGGATGCTGTCAGTGTTTTCCTCCATCAGAATAAGCAGCCTCTAGACTGTAAGAAACACACACATTTTAACATCATTTTGATTGTCTAAAATTTACTGCAGCTAAAAATTACATTTGGTTTACAATGCATTTTGCCAGATATGTTGTCACTTGTCAAAGCTAAGAATTTTACATGCTGGGTTTTTTTATGGCACATTTAGCACTGATAAGTTGTCACACTCTTGCTTAATATGTTAACATTCTGTCTGTAAACTGTATATGCATAGCTACCTTTTTGAAGCAATATTGAGATTTACTTAAGAACGTGGGGCCCAATAAATACCATCAATGGTGCCCAGTCCAAGAGATGGTGGATCCTATAGGTAAACACCACCTCATCATGCACTAAAACTTACTAAAAAAAAAAAAGATGTGAAGTTCACACATATAGAAAATGGACATTTTGTGAATACATATTACACGTATTGTAAAATAGATAGAGCTCATATGTAGAGTTTGTTTGATAAACTTTCCTACTACTTTGTCTAAATTAGAAGCAAATTGGTTGAACATTACTTCTACCTAAAATGGCAGAAAACGCACCTATCTTGGTGATGGACAGGACAGCTAGAGGGGATATGGAGGAGGCTGTTATTTTTTTTTTAATAGGTGTACTTTCACCAATTTGCTGATAATTCATTGAAAGTAGATGATCGGTACAATTGCTGCCAATGCATTTTTTAAAGCTGTATTGTCATGAGTCAAATTTGATCATGTTAGGTTCTTGCATAGGTCCTATAGCATTGATAAGTTTCCACCCTCTTTCCTACATACACACATCTCTCCTGCATACACACAACTCTACTACTATCACACACGCAATTTTCCGAAATACACACACAACTCTCCTCCATACATAAACACAGTTCTAACACATATAGCTTTTCTACAGCTTTGAAGTATGCACTCACACCTCTGTTACATACACGCACTGTTTTGCTACATACTTGTACACAGCTTTCTTACATACACCAACAGCTCTCTTATATACTCATGCAGCTCCACACACACAAACACTTATATATATATATATATATATATGTACACTCATCCATCGTATACATTACCACATCTTGAAATTCCTTCCAGGAATGTGACTGATCACATGACCTGAAAGGTTCAATGGCTAATCAACAACTTTGTTTGATTGGGACCCTATCCATGCCACCTCACATATCAGGAGTGTCGTTCTTCTTTTCATAAAGAGGTCCAAGGGCTAGTCTTGCAGAAGTTTTTTCAGCTACACAGGATGCGCAACATCCGTGCAAGTCCTGGTGACTTTCTCCCCTGCACTGCACCGATCAGATAGATCAGTGTGGGGCAGGAGAAAGGAGAACAGTTCTTTCAGTGATCATGAAGGATGCTGTCAGTGTTTTCCTCCATCAGAATAAGCAGCCTCTAGACTGTAAGAAACACACACATTTTAACATCATTTTGATTGTCTAAAATTTACTGCAGCTAAAAATTACATTTGGTTTACAATGCATTTTGCCAGATATGTTGTCACTTGTCAAAGCTAAGAATTTTACATGCTGGGTTTTTTTATGGCACATTTAGCACTGATAAGTTGTCACACTCTTGCTTAATATGTTAACATTCTGTCTGTAAACTGTATATGCATAGCTACCTTTTTGAAGCAATATTGAGATTTACTTAAGAACGTGGGGCCCAATAAATACCATCAATGGTGCCCAGTCCAAGAGATGGTGGATCCTATAGGTAAACACCACCTCATCATGCACTAAAACTTACTAAAAAAAAAAAAGATGTGAAGTTCACACATATAGAAAATGGACATTTTGTGAATACATATTACACGTATTGTAAAATAGATAGAGCTCATATGTAGAGTTTGTTTGATAAACTTTCCTACTACTTTGTCTAAATTAGAAGCAAATTGGTTGAACATTACTTCTACCTAAAATGGCAGAAAACGCACCTATCTTGGTGATGGACAGGACAGCTAGAGGGGATATGGAGGAGGCTGTTATTTTTTTTTTAATAGGTGTACTTTCACCAATTTGCTGATAATTCATTGAAAGTAGATGATCGGTACAATTGCTGCCAATGCATTTTTTAAAGCTGTATTGTCATGAGTCAAATTTGATCATGTTAGGTTCTTGCATAGGTCCTATAGCATTGATAAGTTTCCACCCTCTTTCCTACATACACACATCTCTCCTGCATACACACAACTCTACTACTATCACACACGCAATTTTCCGAAATACACACACAACTCTCCTCCATACACAAACACAGTTCTAACACATATAGCTTTTCTACAGCTTTGAAGTATGCACTCACACCTCTGTTACATACACGCACTGTTTTGCTACATACTTGTACACAGCTTTCTTACATACCATACACCAACAGCTCTCTTATATACTCATGCAGCTCCACACACACAAACACTTATATATATATATATATATATATATGTACACTCATCCATCGTATACATTACCACATCTTGAAATTCCTTCCAGGAATGTGACTGATCACATGACCTGAAAGGTTCAATGGCTAATCAACAACTTTGTTTGATTGGGACCCTATCCATGCCACCTCACATATCAGGAGTGTCGTTCTTCTTTTCATAAAGAGGTCCAAGGGCTAGTCTTGCAGAAGTTTTTTCAGCTACACAGGATGCGCAACATCCGTGCAAGTCCTGGTGACTTTCTCCCCTGCACTGCACCGATCAGATAGATCAGTGTGGGGCAGGAGAAAGGAGAACAGTTCTTTCAGTGATCATGAAGGATGCTGTCAGTGTTTTCCTCCATCAGAATAAGCAGCCTCTAGACTGTAAGAAACACACACATTTTAACATCATTTTGATTGTCTAAAATTTACTGCAGCTAAAAATTACATTTGGTTTACAATGCATTTTGCCAGATATGTTGTCACTTGTCAAAGCTAAGAATTTTACATGCTGGGTTTTTTTATGGCACATTTAGCACTGATAAGTTGTCACACTCTTGCTTAATATGTTAACATTCTGTCTGTAAACTGTATATGCATAGCTACCTTTTTGAAGCAATATTGAGATTTACTTAAGAACGTGGGGCCCAATAAATACCATCAATGGTGCCCAGTCCAAGAGATGGTGGATCCTATAGGTAAACACCACCTCATCATGCACTAAAACTTACTAAAAAAAAAAAAAGATGTGAAGTTCACACATATAGAAAATGGACATTTTGTGAATACATATTACACGTATTGTAAAATAGATAGAGCTCATATGTAGAGTTTGTTTGATAAACTTTCCTACTACTTTGTCTAAATTAGAAGCAAATTGGTTGAACATTACTTCTACCTAAAATGGCAGAAAACGCACCTATCTTGGTGATGGACAGGACAGCTAGAGGGGATATGGAGGAGGCTGTTATTTTTTTTTTAATAGGTGTACTTTCACCAATTTGCTGATAATTCATTGAAAGTAGATGATCGGTACAATTGCTGCCAATGCATTTTTTAAAGCTGTATTGTCATGAGTCAAATTTGATCATGTTAGGTTCTTGCATAGGTCCTATAGCATTGATAAGTTTCCACCCTCTTTCCTACATACACACATCTCTCCTGCATACACACAACTCTACTACTATCACACACGCAATTTTCCGAAATACACACACAACTCTCCTCCATACACAAACACAGTTCTAACACATATAGCTTTTCTACAGCTTTGAAGTATGCACTCACACCTCTGTTACATACACGCACTGTTTTGCTACATACTTGTACACAGCTTTCTTACATACCATACACCAACAGCTCTCTTATATACTCATGCAGCTCCACACACACAAACACTTATATATATATATATATATATATATGTACACTCATCCATCGTATACATTACCACATCTTGAAATTCCTTCCAGGAATGTGACTGATCACATGACCTGAAAGGTTCAATGGCTAATCAACAACTTTGTTTGATTGGGACCCTATCCATGCCACCTCACATATCAGGAGTGTCGTTCTTCTTTTCATAAAGAGGTCCAAGGGCTAGTCTTGCAGAAGTTTTTTCAGCTACACAGGATGCGCAACATCCGTGCAAGTCCTGGTGACTTTCTCCCCTGCACTGCACCGATCAGATAGATCAGTGTGGGGCAGGAGAAAGGAGAACAGTTCTTTCAGTGATCATGAAGGATGCTGTCAGTGTTTTCCTCCATCAGAATAAGCAGCCTCTAGACTGTAAGAAACACACACATTTTAACATCATTTTGATTGTCTAAAATTTACTGCAGCTAAAAATTACATTTGGTTTACAATGCATTTTGCCAGATATGTTGTCACTTGTCAAAGCTAAGAATTTTACATGCTGGGTTTTTTTATGGCACATTTAGCACTGATAAGTTGTCACACTCTTGCTTAATATGTTAACATTCTGTCTGTAAACTGTATATGCATAGCTACCTTTTTGAAGCAATATTGAGATTTACTTAAGAACGTGGGGCCCAATAAATACCATCAATGGTGCCCAGTCCAAGAGATGGTGGATCCTATAGGTAAACACCACCTCATCATGCACTAAAACTTACTAAAAAAAAAAAAGATGTGAAGTTCACACATATAGAAAATGGACATTTTGTGAATACATATTACACGTATTGTAAAATAGATAGAGCTCATATGTAGAGTTTGTTTGATAAACTTTCCTACTACTTTGTCTAAATTAGAAGCAAATTGGTTGAACATTACTTCTACCTAAAATGGCAGAAAACGCACCTATCTTGGTGATGGACAGGACAGCTAGAGGGGATATGGAGGAGGCTGTTATTTTTTTTTTAATAGGTGTACTTTCACCAATTTGCTGATAATTCATTGAAAGTAGATGATCGGTACAATTGCTGCCAATGCATTTTTTAAAGCTGTATTGTCATGAGTCAAATTTGATCATGTTAGGTTCTTGCATAGGTCCTATAGCATTGATAAGTTTCCACCCTCTTTCCTACATACACACATCTCTCCTGCATACACACAACTCTACTACTATCACACACGCAATTTTCCGAAATACACACACAACTCTCCTCCATACACAAACACAGTTCTAACACATATAGCTTTTCTACAGCTTTGAAGTATGCACTCACACCTCTGTTACATACACGCACTGTTTTGCTACATACTTGTACACAGCTTTCTTACATACACCAACAGCTCTCTTATATACTCATGCAGCTCCACACACACAAACACTTATATATATATATATATATATATATATATATATGTACACTCATCCATCGTATACATTACCACATCTTGAAATTCCTTCCAGGAATGTGACTGATCACATGACCTGAAAGGTTCAATGGCTAATCAACAACTTTGTTTGATTGGGACCCTATCCATGCCACCTCACATATCAGGAGTGTCGTTCTTCTTTTCATAAAGAGGTCCAAGGGCTAGTCTTGCAGAAGTTTTTTCAGCTACACAGGATGCGCAACATCCGTGCAAGTCCTGGTGACTTTCTCCCCTGCACTGCACCGATCAGATAGATCAGTGTGGGGCAGGAGAAAGGAGAACAGTTCTTTCAGTGATCATGAAGGATGCTGTCAGTGTTTTCCTCCATCAGAATAAGCAGCCTCTAGACTGTAAGAAACACACACATTTTAACATCATTTTGATTGTCTAAAATTTACTGCAGCTAAAAATTACATTTGGTTTACAATGCATTTTGCCAGATATGTTGTCACTTGTCAAAGCTAAGAATTTTACATGCTGGGTTTTTTTATGGCACATTTAGCACTGATAAGTTGTCACACTCTTGCTTAATATGTTAACATTCTGTCTGTAAACTGTATATGCATAGCTACCTTTTTGAAGCAATATTGAGATTTACTTAAGAACGTGGGGCCCAATAAATACCATCAATGGTGCCCAGT
This sequence comes from Phyllobates terribilis, assembly GCF_046119375.1. Lineage (NCBI taxonomy): Eukaryota > Metazoa > Chordata > Amphibia > Anura > Dendrobatidae > Phyllobates > Phyllobates terribilis. The sequence continues at coordinate 205,078 of NW_027364149.1, read as the reverse complement.
CCAAGAGATGGTGGATCCTATAGGTAAACACCACCTCATCATGCACTAAAACTTACTAAAAAAAAAAAAGATGTGAAGTTCACACATATAGAAAATGGACATTTTGTGAATACATATTACACGTATTGTAAAATAGATAGAGCTCATATGTAGAGTTTGTTTGATAAACTTTCCTACTACTTTGTCTAAATTAGAAGCAAATTGGTTGAACATTACTTCTACCTAAAATGGCAGAAAACGCACCTATCTTGGTGATGGACAGGACAGCTAGAGGGGATATGGAGGAGGCTGTTATTTTTTTTTTAATAGGTGTACTTTCACCAATTTGCTGATAATTCATTGAAAGTAGATGATCGGTACAATTGCTGCCAATGCATTTTTTAAAGCTGTATTGTCATGAGTCAAATTTGATCATGTTAGGTTCTTGCATAGGTCCTATAGCATTGATAAGTTTCCACCCTCTTTCCTACATACACACATCTCTCCTGCATACACACAACTCTACTACTATCACACACGCAATTTTCCGAAATACACACACAACTCTCCTCCATACACAAACACAGTTCTAACACATATAGCTTTTCTACAGCTTTGAAGTATGCACTCACACCTCTGTTACATACACGCACTGTTTTGCTACATACTTGTACACAGCTTTCTTACATACACCAACAGCTCTCTTATATACTCATGCAGCTCCACACACACAAACACTTATATATATATATATATATATATATATATATATATATGTACACTCATCCATCGTATACATTACCACATCTTGAAATTCCTTCCAGGAATGTGACTGATCACATGACCTGAAAGGTTCAATGGCTAATCAACAACTTTGTTTGATTGGGACCCTATCCATGCCACCTCACATATCAGGAGTGTCGTTCTTCTTTTCATAAAGAGGTCCAAGGGCTAGTCTTGCAGAAGTTTTTTCAGCTACACAGGATGCGCAACATCCGTGCAAGTCCTGGTGACTTTCTCCCCTGCACTGCACCGATCAGATAGATCAGTGTGGGGCAGGAGAAAGGAGAACAGTTCTTTCAGTGATCATGAAGGATGCTGTCAGTGTTTTCCTCCATCAGAATAAGCAGCCTCTAGACTGTAAGAAACACACACATTTTAACATCATTTTGATTGTCTAAAATTTACTGCAGCTAAAAATTACATTTGGTTTACAATGCATTTTGCCAGATATGTTGTCACTTGTCAAAGCTAAGAATTTTACATGCTGGGTTTTTTTATGGCACATTTAGCACTGATAAGTTGTCACACTCTTGCTTAATATGTTAACATTCTGTCTGTAAACTGTATATGCATAGCTACCTTTTTGAAGCAATATTGAGATTTACTTAAGAACGTGGGGCCCAATAAATACCATCAATGGTGCCCAGTCCAAGAGATGGTGGATCCTATAGGTAAACACCACCTCATCATGCACTAAAACTTACTAAAAAAAAAAAAGATGTGAAGTTCACACATATAGAAGATGGACATTTTGTGAATACATATTACACGTATTGTAAAATAGATAGAGCTCATATGTAGAGTTTGTTTGATAAACTTTCCTACTACTTTGTCTAAATTAGAAGCAAATTGGTTGAACATTACTTCTACCTAAAATGGCAGAAAACGCACCTATCTTGGTGATGGACAGGACAGCTAGAGGGGATATGGAGGAGGCTGTTATTTTTTTTTTAATAGGTGTACTTTCACCAATTTGCTGATAATTCATTGAAAGTAGATGATCGGTACAATTGCTGCCAATGCATTTTTTAAAGCTGTATTGTCATGAGTCAAATTTGATCATGTTAGGTTCTTGCATAGGTCCTATAGCATTGATAAGTTTCCACCCTCTTTCCTACATACACACATCTCTCCTGCATACACACAACTCTACTACTATCACACACGCAATTTTCCGAAATACACACACAACTCTCCTCCATACACAAACACAGTTCTAACACATATAGCTTTTCTACAGCTTTGAAGTATGCACTCACACCTCTGTTACATACACGCACTGTTTTGCTACATACTTGTACACAGCTTTCTTACATACACCAACAGCTCTCTTATATACTCATGCAGCTCCACACACACAAACACTTATATATATATATATATATATATATATATATATATATATGTACACTCATCCATCGTATACATTACCACATCTTGAAATTCCTTCCAGGAATGTGACTGATCACATGACCTGAAAGGTTCAATGGCTAATCAACAACTTTGTTTGATTGGGACCCTATCCATGCCACCTCACATATCAGGAGTGTCGTTCTTCTTTTCATAAAGAGGTCCAAGGGCTAGTCTTGCAGAAGTTTTTTCAGCTACACAGGATGCGCAACATCCGTGCAAGTCCTGGTGACTTTCTCCCCTGCACTGCACCGATCAGATAGATCAGTGTGGGGCAGGAGAAAGGAGAACAGTTCTTTCAGTGATCATGAAGGATGCTGTCAGTGTTTTCCTCCATCAGAATAAGCAGCCTCTAGACTGTAAGAAACACACACATTTTAACATCATTTTGATTGTCTAAAATTTACTGCAGCTAAAAATTACATTTGGTTTACAATGCATTTTGCCAGATATGTTGTCACTTGTCAAAGCTAAGAATTTTACATGCTGGGTTTTTTTATGGCACATTTAGCACTGATAAGTTGTCACACTCTTGCTTAATATGTTAACATTCTGTCTGTAAACTGTATATGCATAGCTACCTTTTTGAAGCAATATTGAGATTTACTTAAGAACGTGGGGCCCAATAAATACCATCAATGGTGCCCAGTCCAAGAGATGGTGGATCCTATAGGTAAACACCACCTCATCATGCACTAAAACTTACTAAAAAAAAAAAAGATGTGAAGTTCACACATATAGAAAATGGACATTTTGTGAATACATATTACACGTATTGTAAAATAGATAGAGCTCATATGTAGAGTTTGTTTGATAAACTTTCCTACTACTTTGTCTAAATTAGAAGCAAATTGGTTGAACATTACTTCTACCTAAAATGGCAGAAAACGCACCTATCTTGGTGATGGACAGGACAGCTAGAGGGGATATGGAGGAGGCTGTTATTTTTTTTTTAATAGGTGTACTTTCACCAATTTGCTGATAATTCATTGAAAGTAGATGATCGGTACAATTGCTGCCAATGCATTTTTTAAAGCTGTATTGTCATGAGTCAAATTTGATCATGTTAGGTTCTTGCATAGGTCCTATAGCATTGATAAGTTTCCACCCTCTTTCCTACATACACACATCTCTCCTGCATACACACAACTCTACTACTATCACACACGCAATTTTCCGAAATACACACACAACTCTCCTCCATACACAAACACAGTTCTAACACATATAGCTTTTCTACAGCTTTGAAGTATGCACTCACACCTCTGTTACATACACGCACTGTTTTGCTACATACTTGTACACAGCTTTCTTACATACACCAACAGCTCTCTTATATACTCATGCAGCTCCACACACACAAACACTTATATATATATATATATATATATATATGTACACTCATCCATCGTATACATTACCACATCTTGAAATTCCTTCCAGGAATGTGACTGATCACATGACCTAAAAGGTTCAATGGCTAATCAACAACTTTGTTTGATTGGGACCCTATCCATGCCACCTCACATATCAGGAGTGTCGTTCTTCTTTTCATAAAGAGGTCCAAGGGCTAGTCTTGCAGAAGTTTTTTCAGCTACACAGGATGCGCAACATCCGTGCAAGTCCTGGTGACTTTCTCCCCTGCACTGCACCGATCAGATAGATCAGTGTGGGGCAGGAGAAAGGAGAACAGTTCTTTCAGTGATCATGAAGGATGCTGTCAGTGTTTTCCTCCATCAGAATAAGCAGCCTCTAGACTGTAAGAAACACACACATTTTAACATCATTTTGATTGTCTAAAATTTACTGCAGCTAAAAATTACATTCGGTTTACAATGCATTTTGCCAGATATGTTGTCACTTGTCAAAGCTAAGAATTTTACATGCTGGGTTTTTTTATGGCACATTTAGCACTGATAAGTTGTCACACTCTTGCTTAATATGTTAACATTCTGTCTGTAAACTGTATATGCATAGCTACCTTTTTGAAGCAATATTGAGATTTACTTAAGAACGTGGGGCCCAATAAATACCATCAATGGTGCCCAGTCCAAGAGATGGTGGATCCTATAGGTAAACACCACCTCATCATGCACTAAAACTTACTAAAAAAAAAAAAGATGTGAAGTTCACACATATAGAAGATGGACATTTTGTGAATACATATTACACGTATTGTAAAATAGATAGAGCTCATATGTAGAGTTTGTTTGATAAACTTTCCTACTACTTTGTCTAAATTAGAAGCAAATTGGTTGAACATTACTTCTACCTAAAATGGCAGAAAACGCACCTATCTTGGTGATGGACAGGACAGCTAGAGGGGATATGGAGGAGGCTGTTATTTTTTTTTTAATAGGTGTACTTTCACCAATTTGCTGATAATTCATTGAAAGTAGATGATCGGTACAATTGCTGCCAATGCATTTTTTAAAGCTGTATTGTCATGAGTCAAATTTGATCATGTTAGGTTCTTGCATAGGTCCTATAGCATTGATAAGTTTCCACCCTCTTTCCTACATACACACATCTCTCCTGCATACACACAACTCTACTACTATCACACACGCAATTTTCCGAAATACACACACAACTCTCCTCCATACACAAACACAGTTCTAACACATATAGCTTTTCTACAGCTTTGAAGTATGCACTCACACCTCTGTTACATACACGCACTGTTTTGCTACATACTTGTACACAGCTTTCTTACATACACCAACAGCTCTCTTATATACTCATGCAGCTCCACACACACAAACACTTATATATATATATATATATATATATATATATGTACACTCATCCATCGTATACATTACCACATCTTGAAATTCCTTCCAGGAATGTGACTGATCACATGACCTGAAAGGTTCAATGGCTAATCAACAACTTTGTTTGATTGGGACCCTATCCATGCCACCTCACATATCAGGAGTGTCGTTCTTCTTTTCATAAAGAGGTCCAAGGGCTAGTCTTGCAGAAGTTTTTTCAGCTACACAGGATGCGCAACATCCGTGCAAGTCCTGGTGACTTTCTCCCCTGCACTGCACCGATCAGATAGATCAGTGTGGGGCAGGAGAAAGGAGAACAGTTCTTTCAGTGATCATGAAGGATGCTGTCAGTGTTTTCCTCCATCAGAATAAGCAGCCTCTAGACTGTAAGAAACACACACATTTTAACATCATTTTGATTGTCTAAAATTTACTGCAGCTAAAAATTACATTTGGTTTACAATGCATTTTGCCAGATATGTTGTCACTTGTCAAAGCTAAGAATTTTACATGCTGGGTTTTTTTATGGCACATTTAGCACTGATAAGTTGTCACACTCTTGCTTAATATGTTAACATTCTGTCTGTAAACTGTATATGCATAGCTACCTTTTTGAAGCAATATTGAGATTTACTTAAGAACGTGGGGCCCAATAAATACCATCAATGGTGCCCAGTCCAAGAGATGGTGGATCCTATAGGTAAACACCACCTCATCATGCACTAAAACTTACTAAAAAAAAAAAAGATGTGAAGTTCACACATATAGAAAATGGACATTTTGTGAATACATATTACACGTATTGTAAAATAGATAGAGCTCATATGTAGAGTTTGTTTGATAAACTTTCCTACTACTTTGTCTAAATTAGAAGCAAATTGGTTGAACATTACTTCTACCTAAAATGGCAGAAAACGCACCTATCTTGGTGATGGACAGGACAGCTAGAGGGGATATGGAGGAGGCTGTTATTTTTTTTTTAATAGGTGTACTTTCACCAATTTGCTGATAATTCATTGAAAGTAGATGATCGGTACAATTGCTGCCAATGCATTTTTTAAAGCTGTATTGTCATGAGTCAAATTTGATCATGTTAGGTTCTTGCATAGGTCCTATAGCATTGATAAGTTTCCACCCTCTTTCCTACATACACACATCTCTCCTGCATACACACAACTCTACTACTATCACACACGCAATTTTCCGAAATACACACACAACTCTCCTCCATACACAAACACAGTTCTAACACATATAGCTTTTCTACAGCTTTGAAGTATGCACTCACACCTCTGTTACATACACGCACTGTTTTGCTACATACTTGTACACAGCTTTCTTACATACCATACACCAACAGCTCTCTTATATACTCATGCAGCTCCACACACACAAACACTTATATATATATATATATATGTACACTCATCCATCGTATACATTACCACATCTTGAAATTCCTTCCAGGAATGTGACTGATCACATGACCTGAAAGGTTCAATGGCTAATCAACAACTTTGTTTGATTGGGACCCTATCCATGCCACCTCACATATCAGGAGTGTCGTTCTTCTTTTCATAAAGAGGTCCAAGGGCTAGTCTTGCAGAAGTTTTTTCAGCTACACAGGATGCGCAACATCCGTGCAAGTCCTGGTGACTTTCTCCCCTGCACTGCACCGATCAGATAGATCAGTGTGGGGCAGGAGAAAGGAGAACAGTTCTTTCAGTGATCATGAAGGATGCTGTCAGTGTTTTCCTCCATCAGAATAAGCAGCCTCTAGACTGTAAGAAACACACACATTTTAACATCATTTTGATTGTCTAAAATTTACTGCAGCTAAAAATTACATTTGGTTTACAATGCATTTTGCCAGATATGTTGTCACTTGTCAAAGCTAAGAATTTTACATGCTGGGTTTTTTTATGGCACATTTAGCACTGATAAGTTGTCACACTCTTGCTTAATATGTTAACATTCTGTCTGTAAACTGTATATGCATAGCTACCTTTTTGAAGCAATATTGAGATTTACTTAAGAACGTGGGGCCCAATAAATACCATCAATGGTGCCCAGTCCAAGAGATGGTGGATCCTATAGGTAAACACCACCTCATCATGCACTAAAACTTACTAAAAAAAAAAAAGATGTGAAGTTCACACATATAGAAAATGGACATTTTGTGAATACATATTACACGTATTGTAAAATAGATAGAGCTCATATGTAGAGTTTGTTTGATAAACTTTCCTACTACTTTGTCTAAATTAGAAGCAAATTGGTTGAACATTACTTCTACCTAAAATGGCAGAAAACGCACCTATCTTGGTGATGGACAGGACAGCTAGAGGGGATATGGAGGAGGCTGTTATTTTTTTTTTAATAGGTGTACTTTCACCAATTTGCTGATAATTCATTGAAAGTAGATGATCGGTACAATTGCTGCCAATGCATTTTTTAAAGCTGTATTGTCATGAGTCAAATTTGATCATGTTAGGTTCTTGCATAGGTCCTATAGCATTGATAAGTTTCCACCCTCTTTCCTACATACACACATCTCTCCTGCATACACACAACTCTACTACTATCACACACGCAATTTTCCGAAATACACACACAACTCTCCTCCATACACAAACACAGTTCTAACACATATAGCTTTTCTACAGCTTTGAAGTATGCACTCACACCTCTGTTACATACACGCACTGTTTTGCTACATACTTGTACACAGCTTTCTTACATACCATACACCAACAGCTCTCTTATATACTCATGCAGCTCCACACACACAAACACTTATATATATATATATATATGTACACTCATCCATCGTATACATTACCACATCTTGAAATTCCTTCCAGGAATGTGACTGATCACATGACCTGAAAGGTTCAATGGCTAATCAACAACTTTGTTTGATTGGGACCCTATCCATGCCACCTCACATATCAGGAGTGTCGTTCTTCTTTTCATAAAGAGGTCCAAGGGCTAGTCTTGCAGAAGTTTTTTCAGCTACACAGGATGCGCAACATCCGTGCAAGTCCTGGTGACTTTCTCCCCTGCACTGCACCGATCAGATAGATCAGTGTGGGGCAGGAGAAAGGAGAACAGTTCTTTCAGTGATCATGAAGGATGCTGTCAGTGTTTTCCTCCATCAGAATAAGCAGCCTCTAGACTGTAAGAAACACACACATTTTAACATCATTTTGATTGTCTAAAATTTACTGCAGCTAAAAATTACATTTGGTTTACAATGCATTTTGCCAGATATGTTGTCACTTGTCAAAGCTAAGAATTTTACATGCTGGGTTTTTTTATGGCACATTTAGCACTGATAAGTTGTCACACTCTTGCTTAATATGTTAACATTCTGTCTGTAAACTGTATATGCATAGCTACCTTTTTGAAGCAATATTGAGATTTACTTAAGAACGTGGGGCCCAATAAATACCATCAATGGTGCCCAGTCCAAGAGATGGTGGATCCTATAGGTAAACACCACCTCATCATGCACTAAAACTTACTAAAAAAAAAAAAAGATGTGAAGTTCACACATATAGAAAATGGACATTTTGTGAATACATATTACACGTATTGTAAAATAGATAGAGCTCATATGTAGAGTTTGTTTGATAAACTTTCCTACTACTTTGTCTAAATTAGAAGCAAATTGGTTGAACATTACTTCTACCTAAAATGGCAGAAAACGCACCTATCTTGGTGATGGACAGGACAGCTAGAGGGGATATGGAGGAGGCTGTTATTTTTTTTTTAATAGGTGTACTTTCACCAATTTGCTGATAATTCATTGAAAGTAGATGATCGGTACAATTGCTGCCAATGCATTTTTTAAAGCTGTATTGTCATGAGTCAAATTTGATCATGTTAGGTTCTTGCATAGGTCCTATAGCATTGATAAGTTTCCACCCTCTTTCCTACATACACACATCTCTCCTGCATACACACAACTCTACTACTATCACACACGCAATTTTCCGAAATACACACACAACTCTCCTCCATACACAAACACAGTTCTAACACATATAGCTTTTCTACAGCTTTGAAGTATGCACTCACACCTCTGTTACATACACGCACTGTTTTGCTACATACTTGTACACAGCTTTCTTACATACACCAACAGCTCTCTTATATACTCATGCAGCTCCACACACACAAACACTTATATATATATATATATATGTACACTCATCCATCGTATACATTACCACATCTTGAAATTCCTTCCAGGAATGTGACTGATCACATGACCTGAAAGGTTCAATGGCTAATCAACAACTTTGTTTGATTGGGACCCTATCCATGCCACCTCACATATCAGGAGTGTCGTTCTTCTTTTCATAAAGAGGTCCAAGGGCTAGTCTTGCAGAAGTTTTTTCAGCTACACAGGATGCGCAACATCCGTGCAAGTCCTGGTGACTTTCTCCCCTGCACTGCACCGATCAGATAGATCAGTGTGGGGCAGGAGAAAGGAGAACAGTTCTTTCAGTGATCATGAAGGATGCTGTCAGTGTTTTCCTCCATCAGAATAAGCAGCCTCTAGACTGTAAGAAACACACACATTTTAACATCATTTTGATTGTCTAAAATTTACTGCAGCTAAAAATTACATTTGGTTTACAATGCATTTTGCCAGATATGTTGTCACTTGTCAAAGCTAAGAATTTTACATGCTGGGTTTTTTTATGGCACATTTAGCACTGATAAGTTGTCACACTCTTGCTTAATATGTTAACATTCTGTCTGTAAACTGTATATGCATAGCTACCTTTTTGAAGCAATATTGAGATTTACTTAAGAACGTGGGGCCCAATAAATACCATCAATGGTGCCCAGTCCAAGAGATGGTGGATCCTATAGGTAAACACCACCTCATCATGCACTAAAACTTACTAAAAAAAAAAAAGATGTGAAGTTCACACATATAGAAAATGGACATTTTGTGAATACATATTACACGTATTGTAAAATAGATAGAGCTCATATGTAGAGTTTGTTTGATAAACTTTCCTACTACTTTGTCTAAATTAGAAGCAAATTGGTTGAACATTACTTCTACCTAAAATGGCAGAAAACGCACCTATCTTGGTGATGGACAGGACAGCTAGAGGGGATATGGAGGAGGCTGTTATTTTTTTTTTAATAGGTGTACTTTCACCAATTTGCTGATAATTCATTGAAAGTAGATGATCGGTACAATTGCTGCCAATGCATTTTTTAAAGCTGTATTGTCATGAGTCAAATTTGATCATGTTAGGTTCTTGCATAGGTCCTATAGCATTGATAAGTTTCCACCCTCTTTCCTACATACACACATCTCTCCTGCATACACACAACTCTACTACTATCACACACGCAATTTTCCGAAATACACACACAACTCTCCTCCATACACAAACACAGTTCTAACACATATAGCTTTTCTACAGCTTTGAAGTATGCACTCACACCTCTGTTACATACACGCACTGTTTTGCTACATACTTGTACACAGCTTTCTTACATACACCAACAGCTCTCTTATATACTCATGCAGCTCCACACACACAAACACTTATATATATATATATATATATATATATATATATATATATATATATATATATGTACACTCATCCATCGTATACATTACCACATCTTGAAATTCCTTCCAGGAATGTGACTGATCACATGACCTGAAAGGTTCAATGGCTAATCAACAACTTTGTTTGATTGGGACCCTATCCATGCCACCTCACATATCAGGAGTGTCGTTCTTCTTTTCATAAAGAGGTCCAAGGGCTAGTCTTGCAGAAGTTTTTTCAGCTACACAGGATGCGCAACATCCGTGCAAGTCCTGGTGACTTTCTCCCCTGCACTGCACCGATCAGATAGATCAGTGTGGGGCAGGAGAAAGGAGAACAGTTCTTTCAGTGATCATGAAGGATGCTGTCAGTGTTTTCCTCCATCAGAATAAGCAGCCTCTAGACTGTAAGAAACACACACATTTTAACATCATTTTGATTGTCTAAAATTTACTGCAGCTAAAAATTACATTTGGTTTACAATGCATTTTGCCAGATATGTTGTCACTTGTCAAAGCTAAGAATTTTACATGCTGGGTTTTTTTATGGCACATTTAGCACTGATAAGTTGTCACACTCTTGCTTAATATGTTAACATTCTGTCTGTAAACTGTATATGCATAGCTACCTTTTTGAAGCAATATTGAGATTTACTTAAGAACGTGGGGCCCAATAAATACCATCAATGGTGCCCAGTCCAAGAGATGGTGGATCCTATAGGTAAACACCACCTCATCATGCACTAAAACTTACTAAAAAAAAAAAAGATGTGAAGTTCACACATATAGAAAATGGACATTTTGTGAATACATATTACACGTATTGTAAAATAGATAGAGCTCATATGTAGAGTTTGTTTGATAAACTTTCCTACTACTTTGTCTAAATTAGAAGCAAATTGGTTGAACATTACTTCTACCTAAAATGGCAGAAAACGCACCTATCTTGGTGATGGACAGGACAGCTAGAGGGGATATGGAGGAGGCTGTTATTTTTTTTTTAATAGGTGTACTTTCACCAATTTGCTGATAATTCATTGAAAGTAGATGATCGGTACAATTGCTGCCAATGCATTTTTTAAAGCTGTATTGTCATGAGTCAAATTTGATCATGTTAGGTTCTTGCATAGGTCCTATAGCATTGATAAGTTTCCACCCTCTTTCCTACATACACACATCTCTCCTGCGTACACACAACTCTACTACTATCACACACGCAATTTTCCGAAATACACACACAACTCTCCTCCATACACAAACACAGTTCTAACACATATAGCTTTTCTACAGCTTTGAAGTATGCACTCACACCTCTGTTACATACACGCACTGTTTTGCTACATACTTGTACACAGCTTTCTTACATACCATACACCAACAGCTCTCTTATATACTCATGCAGCTCCACACACACAAACACTTATATATATATATATATATATGTACACTCATCCATCGTATACATTACCACATCTTGAAATTCCTTCCAGGAATGTGACTGATCACATGACCTGAAAGGTTCAATGGCTAATCAACAACTTTGTTTGATTGGGACCCTATCCATGCCACCTCACATATCAGGAGTGTCGTTCTTCTTTTCATAAAGAGGTCCAAGGGCTAGTCTTGCAGAAGTTTTTTCAGCTACACAGGATGCGCAACATCCGTGCAAGTCCTGGTGACTTTCTCCCCTGCACTGCACCGATCAGATAGATCAGTGTGGGGCAGGAGAAAGGAGAACAGTTCTTTCAGTGATCATGAAGGATGCTGTCAGTGTTTTCCTCCATCAGAATAAGCAGCCTCTAGACTGTAAGAAACACACACATTTTAACATCATTTTGATTGTCTAAAATTTACTGCAGCTAAAAATTACATTTGGTTTACAATGCATTTTGCCAGATATGTTGTCACTTGTCAAAGCTAAGAATTTTACATGCTGGGTTTTTTTATGGCACATTTAGCACTGATAAGTTGTCACACTCTTGCTTAATATGTTAACATTCTGTCTGTAAACTGTATATGCATAGCTACCTTTTTGAAGCAATATTGAGATTTACTTAAGAACGTGGGGCCCAATAAATACCATCAATGGTGCCCAGTCCAAGAGATGGTGGATCCTATAGGTAAACACCACCTCATCATGCACTAAAACTTACTAAAAAAAAAAAAGATGTGAAGTTCACACATATAGAAGATGGACATTTTGTGAATACATATTACACGTATTGTAAAATAGATAGAGCTCATATGTAGAGTTTGTTTGATAAACTTTCCTACTACTTTGTCTAAATTAGAAGCAAATTGGTTGAACATTACTTCTACCTAAAATGGCAGAAAACGCACCTATCTTGGTGATGGACAGGACAGCTAGAGGGGATATGGAGGAGGCTGTTATTTTTTTTTTAATAGGTGTACTTTCACCAATTTGCTGATAATTCATTGAAAGTAGATGATCGGTACAATTGCTGCCAATGCATTTTTTAAAGCTGTATTGTCATGAGTCAAATTTGATCATGTTAGGTTCTTGCATAGGTCCTATAGCATTGATAAGTTTCCACCCTCTTTCCTACATACACACATCTCTCCTGCATACACACAACTCTACTACTATCACACACGCAATTTTCCGAAATACACACACAACTCTCCTCCATACACAAACACAGTTCTAACACATATAGCTTTTCTACAGCTTTGAAGTATGCACTCACACCTCTGTTACATACACGCACTGTTTTGCTACATACTTGTACACAGCTTTCTTACATACACCAACAGCTCTCTTATATACTCATGCAGCTCCACACACACAAACACTTATATATATATATATATATATATATATATATATGTACACTCATCCATCGTATACATTACCACATCTTGAAATTCCTTCCAGGAATGTGACTGATCACATGACCTGAAAGGTTCAATGGCTAATCAACAACTTTGTTTGATTGGGACCCTATCCATGCCACCTCACATATCAGGAGTGTCGTTCTTCTTTTCATAAAGAGGTCCAAGGGCTAGTCTTGCAGAAGTTTTTTCAGCTACACAGGATGCGCAACATCCGTGCAAGTCCTGGTGACTTTCTCCCCTGCACTGCACCGATCAGATAGATCAGTGTGGGGCAGGAGAAAGGAGAACAGTTCTTTCAGTGATCATGAAGGATGCTGTCAGTGTTTTCCTCCATCAGAATAAGCAGCCTCTAGACTGTAAGAAACACACACATTTTAACATCATTTTGATTGTCTAAAATTTACTGCAGCTAAAAATTACATTTGGTTTACAATGCATTTTGCCAGATATGTTGTCACTTGTCAAAGCTAAGAATTTTACATGCTGGGTTTTTTTATGGCACATTTAGCACTGATAAGTTGTCACACTCTTGCTTAATATGTTAACATTCTGTCTGTAAACTGTATATGCATAGCTACCTTTTTGAAGCAATATTGAGATTTACTTAAGAACGTGGGGCCCAATAAATACCATCAATGGTGCCCAGTCCAAGAGATGGTGGATCCTATAGGTAAACACCACCTCATCATGCACTAAAACTTACTAAAAAAAAAAAAGATGTGAAGTTCACACATATAGAAAATGGACATTTTGTGAATACATATTACACGTATTGTAAAATAGATAGAGCTCATATGTAGAGTTTGTTTGATAAACTTTCCTACTACTTTGTCTAAATTAGAAGCAAATTGGTTGAACATTACTTCTACCTAAAATGGCAGAAAACGCACCTATCTTGGTGATGGACAGGACAGCTAGAGGGGATATGGAGGAGGCTGTTATTTTTTTTTTAATAGGTGTACTTTCACCAATTTGCTGATAATTCATTGAAAGTAGATGATCGGTACAATTGCTGCCAATGCATTTTTTAAAGCTGTATTGTCATGAGTCAAATTTGATCATGTTAGGTTCTTGCATAGGTCCTATAGCATTGATAAGTTTCCACCCTCTTTCCTACATACACACATCTCTCCTGCGTACACACAACTCTACTACTATCACACACGCAATTTTCCGAAATACACACACAACTCTCCTCCATACACAAACACAGTTCTAACACATATAGCTTTTCTACAGCTTTGAAGTATGCACTCACACCTCTGTTACATACACGCACTGTTTTGCTACATACTTGTACACAGCTTTCTTACATACCATACACCAACAGCTCTCTTATATACTCATGCAGCTCCACACACACAAACACTTATATATATATATATATATATGTACACTCATCCATCGTATACATTACCACATCTTGAAATTCCTTCCAGGAATGTGACTGATCACATGACCTGAAAGGTTCAATGGCTAATCAACAACTTTGTTTGATTGGGACCCTATCCATGCCACCTCACATATCAGGAGTGTCGTTCTTCTTTTCATAAAGAGGTCCAAGGGCTAGTCTTGCAGAAGTTTTTTCAGCTACACAGGATGCGCAACATCCGTGCAAGTCCTGGTGACTTTCTCCCCTGCACTGCACCGATCAGATAGATCAGTGTGGGGCAGGAGAAAGGAGAACAGTTCTTTCAGTGATCATGAAGGATGCTGTCAGTGTTTTCCTCCATCAGAATAAGCAGCCTCTAGACTGTAAGAAACACACACATTTTAACATCATTTTGATTGTCTAAAATTTACTGCAGCTAAAAATTACATTTGGTTTACAATGCATTTTGCCAGATATGTTGTCACTTGTCAAAGCTAAGAATTTTACATGCTGGGTTTTTTTATGGCACATTTAGCACTGATAAGTTGTCACACTCTTGCTTAATATGTTAACATTCTGTCTGTAAACTGTATATGCATAGCTACCTTTTTGAAGCAATATTGAGATTTACTTAAGAACGTGGGGCCCAATAAATACCATCAATGGTGCCCAGTCCAAGAGATGGTGGATCCTATAGGTAAACACCACCTCATCATGCACTAAAACTTACTAAAAAAAAAAAAGATGTGAAGTTCACACATATAGAAGATGGACATTTTGTGAATACATATTACACGTATTGTAAAATAGATAGAGCTCATATGTAGAGTTTGTTTGATAAACTTTCCTACTACTTTGTCTAAATTAGAAGCAAATTGGTTGAACATTACTTCTACCTAAAATGGCAGAAAACGCACCTATCTTGGTGATGGACAGGACAGCTAGAGGGGATATGGAGGAGGCTGTTATTTTTTTTTTAATAGGTGTACTTTCACCAATTTGCTGATAATTCATTGAAAGTAGATGATCGGTACAATTGCTGCCAATGCATTTTTTAAAGCTGTATTGTCATGAGTCAAATTTGATCATGTTAGGTTCTTGCATAGGTCCTATAGCATTGATAAGTTTCCACCCTCTTTCCTACATACACACATCTCTCCTGCATACACACAACTCTACTACTATCACACACGCAATTTTCCGAAATACACACACAACTCTCCTCCATACACAAACACAGTTCTAACACATATAGCTTTTCTACAGCTTTGAAGTATGCACTCACACCTCTGTTACATACACGCACTGTTTTGCTACATACTTGTACACAGCTTTCTTACATACACCAACAGCTCTCTTATATACTCATGCAGCTCCACACACACAAACACTTATATATATATATATATATATGTACACTCATCCATCGTATACATTACCACATCTTGAAATTCCTTCCAGGAATGTGACTGATCACATGACCTGAAAGGTTCAATGGCTAATCAACAACTTTGTTTGATTGGGACCCTATCCATGCCACCTCACATATCAGGAGTGTCGTTCTTCTTTTCATAAAGAGGTCCAAGGGCTAGTCTTGCAGAAGTTTTTTCAGCTACACAGGATGCGCAACATCCGTGCAAGTCCTGGTGACTTTCTCCCCTGCACTGCACCGATCAGATAGATCAGTGTGGGGCAGGAGAAAGGAGAACAGTTCTTTCAGTGATCATGAAGGATGCTGTCAGTGTTTTCCTCCATCAGAATAAGCAGCCTCTAGACTGTAAGAAACACACACATTTTAACATCATTTTGATTGTCTAAAATTTACTGCAGCTAAAAATTACATTTGGTTTACAATGCATTTTGCCAGATATGTTGTCACTTGTCAAAGCTAAGAATTTTACATGCTGGGTTTTTTTATGGCACATTTAGCACTGATAAGTTGTCACACTCTTGCTTAATATGTTAACATTCTGTCTGTAAACTGTATATGCATAGCTACCTTTTTGAAGCAATATTGAGATTTACTTAAGAACGTGGGGCCCAATAAATACCATCAATGGTGCCCAGTCCAAGAGATGGTGGATCCTATAGGTAAACACCACCTCATCATGCACTAAAACTTACTAAAAAAAAAAAAGATGTGAAGTTCACACATATAGAAGATGGACATTTTGTGAATACATATTACACGTATTGTAAAATAGATAGAGCTCATATGTAGAGTTTGTTTGATAAACTTTCCTACTACTTTGTCTAAATTAGAAGCAAATTGGTTGAACATTACTTCTACCTAAAATGGCAGAAAACGCACCTATCTTGGTGATGGACAGGACAGCTAGAGGGGATATGGAGGAGGCTGTTATTTTTTTTTTAATAGGTGTACTTTCACCAATTTGCTGATAATTCATTGAAAGTAGATGATCGGTACAATTGCTGCCAATGCATTTTTTAAAGCTGTATTGTCATGAGTCAAATTTGATCATGTTAGGTTCTTGCATAGGTCCTATAGCATTGATAAGTTTCCACCCTCTTTCCTACATACACACATCTCTCCTGCATACACACAACTCTACTACTATCACACACGCAATTTTCCGAAATACACACACAACTCTCCTCCATACACAAACACAGTTCTAACACATATAGCTTTTCTACAGCTTTGAAGTATGCACTCACACCTCTGTTACATACACGCACTGTTTTGCTACATACTTGTACACAGCTTTCTTACATACACCAACAGCTCTCTTATATACTCATGCAGCTCCACACACACAAACACTTATATATATATATATATATATATATATATGTACACTCATCCATCGTATACATTACCACATCTTGAAATTCCTTCCAGGAATGTGACTGATCACATGACCTGAAAGGTTCAATGGCTAATCAACAACTTTGTTTGATTGGGACCCTATCCATGCCACCTCACATATCAGGAGTGTCGTTCTTCTTTTCATAAAGAGGTCCAAGGGCTAGTCTTGCAGAAGTTTTTTCAGCTACACAGGATGCGCAACATCCGTGCAAGTCCTGGTGACTTTCTCCCCTGCACTGCACCGATCAGATAGATCAGTGTGGGGCAGGAGAAAGGAGAACAGTTCTTTCAGTGATCATGAAGGATGCTGTCAGTGTTTTCCTCCATCAGAATAAGCAGCCTCTAGACTGTAAGAAACACACACATTTTAACATCATTTTGATTGTCTAAAATTTACTGCAGCTAAAAATTACATTTGGTTTACAATGCATTTTGCCAGATATGTTGTCACTTGTCAAAGCTAAGAATTTTACATGCTGGGTTTTTTTATGGCACATTTAGCACTGATAAGTTGTCACACTCTTGCTTAATATGTTAACATTCTGTCTGTAAACTGTATATGCATAGCTACCTTTTTGAAGCAATATTGAGATTTACTTAAGAACGTGGGGCCCAATAAATACCATCAATGGTGCCCAGTCCAAGAGATGGTGGATCCTATAGGTAAACACCACCTCATCATGCACTAAAACTTACTAAAAAAAAAAAAGATGTGAAGTTCACACATATAGAAAATGGACATTTTGTGAATACATATTACACGTATTGTAAAATAGATAGAGCTCATATGTAGAGTTTGTTTGATAAACTTTCCTACTACTTTGTCTAAATTAGAAGCAAATTGGTTGAACATTACTTCTACCTAAAATGGCAGAAAACGCACCTATCTTGGTGATGGACAGGACAGCTAGAGGGGATATGGAGGAGGCTGTTATTTTTTTTTTAATAGGTGTACTTTCACCAATTTGCTGATAATTCATTGAAAGTAGATGATCGGTACAATTGCTGCCAATGCATTTTTTAAAGCTGTATTGTCATGAGTCAAATTTGATCATGTTAGGTTCTTGCATAGGTCCTATAGCATTGATAAGTTTCCACCCTCTTTCCTACATACACACATCTCTCCTGCATACACACAACTCTACTACTATCACACACGCAATTTTCCGAAATACACACACAACTCTCCTCCATACACAAACACAGTTCTAACACATATAGCTTTTCTACAGCTTTGAAGTATGCACTCACACCTCTGTTACATACACGCACTGTTTTGCTACATACTTGTACACAGCTTTCTTACATACCATACACCAACAGCTCTCTTATATACTCATGCAGCTCCACGCACACAAACACTTATATATATATATATATATATATATGTACACTCATCCATCGTATACATTACCACATCTTGAAATTCCTTCCAGGAATGTGACTGATCACATGACCTGAAAGGTTCAATGGCTAATCAACAACTTTGTTTGATTGGGACCCTATCCATGCCACCTCACATATCAGGAGTGTCGTTCTTCTTTTCATAAAGAGGTCCAAGGGCTAGTCTTGCAGAAGTTTTTTCAGCTACACAGGATGCGCAACATCCGTGCAAGTCCTGGTGACTTTCTCCCCTGCACTGCACCGATCAGATAGATCAGTGTGGGGCAGGAGAAAGGAGAACAGTTCTTTCAGTGATCATGAAGGATGCTGTCAGTGTTTTCCTCCATCAGAATAAGCAGCCTCTAGACTGTAAGAAACACACACATTTTAACATCATTTTGATTGTCTAAAATTTACTGCAGCTAAAAATTACATTTGGTTTACAATGCATTTTGCCAGATATGTTGTCACTTGTCAAAGCTAAGAATTTTACATGCTGGGTTTTTTTATGGCACATTTAGCACTGATAAGTTGTCACACTCTTGCTTAATATGTTAACATTCTGTCTGTAAACTGTATATGCATAGCTACCTTTTTGAAGCAATATTGAGATTTACTTAAGAACGTGGGGCCCAATAAATACCATCAATGGTGCCCAGTCCAAGAGATGGTGGATCCTATAGGTAAACACCACCTCATCATGCACTAAAACTTACTAAAAAAAAAAAAGATGTGAAGTTCACACATATAGAAAATGGACATTTTGTGAATACATATTACACGTATTGTAAAATAGATAGAGCTCATATGTAGAGTTTGTTTGATAAACTTTCCTACTACTTTGTCTAAATTAGAAGCAAATTGGTTGAACATTACTTCTACCTAAAATGGCAGAAAACGCACCTATCTTGGTGATGGACAGGACAGCTAGAGGGGATATGGAGGAGGCTGTTATTTTTTTTTTAATAGGTGTACTTTCACCAATTTGCTGATAATTCATTGAAAGTAGATGATCGGTACAATTGCTGCCAATGCATTTTTTAAAGCTGTATTGTCATGAGTCAAATTTGATCATGTTAGGTTCTTGCATAGGTCCTATAGCATTGATAAGTTTCCACCCTCTTTCCTACATACACACATCTCTCCTGCATACACACAACTCTACTACTATCACACACGCAATTTTCCGAAATACACACACAACTCTCCTCCATACACAAACACAGTTCTAACACATATAGCTTTTCTACAGCTTTGAAGTATGCACTCACACCTCTGTTACATACACGCACTGTTTTGCTACATACTTGTACACAGCTTTCTTACATACCATACACCAACAGCTCTCTTATATACTCATGCAGCTCCACGCACACAAACACTTATATATATATATATATATATATGTACACTCATCCATCGTATACATTACCACATCTTGAAATTCCTTCCAGGAATGTGACTGATCACATGACCTGAAAGGTTCAATGGCTAATCAACAACTTTGTTTGATTGGGACCCTATCCATGCCACCTCACATATCAGGAGTGTCGTTCTTCTTTTCATAAAGAGGTCCAAGGGCTAGTCTTGCAGAAGTTTTTTCAGCTACACAGGATGCGCAACATCCGTGCAAGTCCTGGTGACTTTCTCCCCTGCACTGCACCGATCAGATAGATCAGTGTGGGGCAGGAGAAAGGAGAACAGTTCTTTCAGTGATCATGAAGGATGCTGTCAGTGTTTTCCTCCATCAGAATAAGCAGCCTCTAGACTGTAAGAAACACACACATTTTAACATCATTTTGATTGTCTAAAATTTACTGCAGCTAAAAATTACATTTGGTTTACAATGCATTTTGCCAGATATGTTGTCACTTGTCAAAGCTAAGAATTTTACATGCTGGGTTTTTTTATGGCACATTTAGCACTGATAAGTTGTCACACTCTTGCTTAATATGTTAACATTCTGTCTGTAAACTGTATATGCATAGCTACCTTTTTGAAGCAATATTGAGATTTACTTAAGAACGTGGGGCCCAATAAATACCATCAATGGTGCCCAGTCCAAGAGATGGTGGATCCTATAGGTAAACACCACCTCATCATGCACTAAAACTTACTAAAAAAAAAAAAAGATGTGAAGTTCACACATATAGAAAATGGACATTTTGTGAATACATATTACACGTATTGTAAAATAGATAGAGCTCATATGTAGAGTTTGTTTGATAAACTTTCCTACTACTTTGTCTAAATTAGAAGCAAATTGGTTGAACATTACTTCTACCTAAAATGGCAGAAAACGCACCTATCTTGGTGATGGACAGGACAGCTAGAGGGGATATGGAGGAGGCTGTTATTTTTTTTTTAATAGGTGTACTTTCACCAATTTGCTGATAATTCATTGAAAGTAGATGATCGGTACAATTGCTGCCAATGCATTTTTTAAAGCTGTATTGTCATGAGTCAAATTTGATCATGTTAGGTTCTTGCATAGGTCCTATAGCATTGATAAGTTTCCACCCTCTTTCCTACATACACACATCTCTCCTGCATACACACAACTCTACTACTATCACACACGCAATTTTCCGAAATACACACACAACTCTCCTCCATACACAAACACAGTTCTAACACATATAGCTTTTCTACAGCTTTGAAGTATGCACTCACACCTCTGTTACATACACGCACTGTTTTGCTACATACTTGTACACAGCTTTCTTACATACCATACACCAACAGCTCTCTTATATACTCATGCAGCTCCACACACACAAACACTTATATATATATATATATATGTACACTCATCCATCGTATACATTACCACATCTTGAAATTCCTTCCAGGAATGTGACTGATCACATGACCTGAAAGGTTCAATGGCTAATCAACAACTTTGTTTGATTGGGACCCTATCCATGCCACCTCACATATCAGGAGTGTCGTTTTTCTTTTCATAAAGAGGTCCAAGGGCTAGTCTTGCAGAAGTTTTTTCAGCTACACAGGATGCGCAACATCCGTGCAAGTCCTGGTGACTTTCTCCCCTGCACTGCACCGATCAGATAGATCAGTGTGGGGCAGGAGAAAGGAGAACAGTTCTTTCAGTGATCATGAAGGATGCTGTCAGTGTTTTCCTCCATCAGAATAAGCAGCCTCTAGACTGTAAGAAACACACACATTTTAACATCATTTTGATTGTCTAAAATTTACTGCAGCTAAAAATTACATTTGGTTTACAATGCATTTTGCCAGATATGTTGTCACTTGTCAAAGCTAAGAATTTTACATGCTGGGTTTTTTTATGGCACATTTAGCACTGATAAGTTGTCACACTCTTGCTTAATATGTTAACATTCTGTCTGTAAACTGTATATGCATAGCTACCTTTTTGAAGCAATATTGAGATTTACTTAAGAACGTGGGGCCCAATAAATACCATCAATGGTGCCCAGTCCAAGAGATGGTGGATCCTATAGGTAAACACCACCTCATCATGCACTAAAACTTACTAAAAAAAAAAAAGATGTGAAGTTCACACATATAGAAGATGGACATTTTGTGAATACATATTACACGTATTGTAAAATAGATAGAGCTCATATGTAGAGTTTGTTTGATAAACTTTCCTACTACTTTGTCTAAATTAGAAGCAAATTGGTTGAACATTACTTCTACCTAAAATGGCAGAAAACGCACCTATCTTGGTGATGGACAGGACAGCTAGAGGGGATATGGAGGAGGCTGTTATTTTTTTTTTAATAGGTGTACTTTCACCAATTTGCTGATAATTCATTGAAAGTAGATGATCGGTACAATTGCTGCCAATGCATTTTTTAAAGCTGTATTGTCATGAGTCAAATTTGATCATGTTAGGTTCTTGCATAGGTCCTATAGCATTGATAAGTTTCCACCCTCTTTCCTACATACACACATCTCTCCTGCATACACACAACTCTACTACTATCACACACGCAATTTTCCGAAATACACACACAACTCTCCTCCATACACAAACACAGTTCTAACACATATAGCTTTTCTACAGCTTTGAAGTATGCACTCACACCTCTGTTACATACACGCACTGTTTTGCTACATACTTGTACACAGCTTTCTTACATACACCAACAGCTCTCTTATATACTCATGCAGCTCCACACACACAAACACTTATATATATATATATATATATATATATATGTACACTCATCCATCGTATACATTACCACATCTTGAAATTCCTTCCAGGAATGTGACTGATCACATGACCTGAAAGGTTCAATGGCTAATCAACAACTTTGTTTGATTGGGACCCTATCCATGCCACCTCACATATCAGGAGTGTCGTTCTTCTTTTCATAAAGAGGTCCAAGGGCTAGTCTTGCAGAAGTTTTTTCAGCTACACAGGATGCGCAACATCCGTGCAAGTCCTGGTGACTTTCTCCCCTGCACTGCACCGATCAGATAGATCAGTGTGGGGCAGGAGAAAGGAGAACAGTTCTTTCAGTGATCATGAAGGATGCTGTCAGTGTTTTCCTCCATCAGAATAAGCAGCCTCTAGACTGTAAGAAACACACACATTTTAACATCATTTTGATTGTCTAAAATTTACTGCAGCTAAAAATTACATTTGGTTTACAATGCATTTTGCCAGATATGTTGTCACTTGTCAAAGCTAAGAATTTTACATGCTGGGTTTTTTTATGGCACATTTAGCACTGATAAGTTGTCACACTCTTGCTTAATATGTTAACATTCTGTCTGTAAACTGTATATGCATAGCTACCTTTTTGAAGCAATATTGAGATTTACTTAAGAACGTGGGGCCCAATAAATACCATCAATGGTGCCCAGTCCAAGAGATGGTGGATCCTATAGGTAAACACCACCTCATCATGCACTAAAACTTACTAAAAAAAAAAAAGATGTGAAGTTCACACATATAGAAGATGGACATTTTGTGAATACATATTACACGTATTGTAAAATAGATAGAGCTCATATGTAGAGTTTGTTTGATAAACTTTCCTACTACTTTGTCTAAATTAGAAGCAAATTGGTTGAACATTACTTCTACCTAAAATGGCAGAAAACGCACCTATCTTGGTGATGGACAGGACAGCTAGAGGGGATATGGAGGAGGCTGTTATTTTTTTTTTAATAGGTGTACTTTCACCAATTTGCTGATAATTCATTGAAAGTAGATGATCGGTAGAATTGCTGCCAATGCATTTTTTAAAGCTGTATTGTCATGAGTCAAATTTGATCATGTTAGGTTCTTGCATAGGTCCTATAGCATTGATAAGTTTCCACCCTCTTTCCTACATACACACATCTCTCCTGCATACACACAACTCTACTACTATCACACACGCAATTTTCCGAAATACACACACAACTCTCCTCCATACACAAACACAGTTCTAACACATATAGCTTTTCTACAGCTTTGAAGTATGCACTCACACCTCTGTTACATACACGCACTGTTTTGCTACATACTTGTACACAGCTTTCTTACATACACCAACAGCTCTCTTATATACTCATGCAGCTCCACACACACAAACACTTATATATATATATATATATATATATGTACACTCATCCATCGTATACATTACCACATCTTGAAATTCCTTCCAGGAATGTGACTGATCACATGACCTGAAAGGTTCAATGGCTAATCAACAACTTTGTTTGATTGGGACCCTATCCATGCCACCTCACATATCAGGAGTGTCGTTCTTCTTTTCATAAAGAGGTCCAAGGGCTAGTCTTGCAGAAGTTTTTTCAGCTACACAGGATGCGCAACATCCGTGCAAGTCCTGGTGACTTTCTCCCCTGCACTGCACCGATCAGATAGATCAGTGTGGGGCAGGAGAAAGGAGAACAGTTCTTTCAGTGATCATGAAGGATGCTGTCAGTGTTTTCCTCCATCAGAATAAGCAGCCTCTAGACTGTAAGAAACACACACATTTTAACATCATTTTGATTGTCTAAAATTTACTGCAGCTAAAAATTACATTTGGTTTACAATGCATTTTGCCAGATATGTTGTCACTTGTCAAAGCTAAGAATTTTACATGCTGGGTTTTTTTATGGCACATTTAGCACTGATAAGTTGTCACACTCTTGCTTAATATGTTAACATTCTGTCTGTAAACTGTATATGCATAGCTACCTTTTTGAAGCAATATTGAGATTTACTTAAGAACGTGGGGCCCAATAAATACCATCAATGGTGCCCAGTCCAAGAGATGGTGGATCCTATAGGTAAACACCACCTCATCATGCACTAAAACTTACTAAAAAAAAAAAAGATGTGAAGTTCACACATATAGAAGATGGACATTTTGTGAATACATATTACACGTATTGTAAAATAGATAGAGCTCATATGTAGAGTTTGTTTGATAAACTTTCCTACTACTTTGTCTAAATTAGAAGCAAATTGGTTGAACATTACTTCTACCTAAAATGGCAGAAAACGCACCTATCTTGGTGATGGACAGGACAGCTAGAGGGGATATGGAGGAGGCTGTTATTTTTTTTTTAATAGGTGTACTTTCACCAATTTGCTGATAATTCATTGAAAGTAGATGATCGGTAGAATTGCTGCCAATGCATTTTTTAAAGCTGTATTGTCATGAGTCAAATTTGATCATGTTAGGTTCTTGCATAGGTCCTATAGCATTGATAAGTTTCCACCCTCTTTCCTACATACACACATCTCTCCTGCATACACACAACTCTACTACTATCACACACGCAATTTTCCGAAATACACACACAACTCTCCTCCATACACAAACACAGTTCTAACACATATAGCTTTTCTACAGCTTTGAAGTATGCACTCACACCTCTGTTACATACACGCACTGTTTTGCTACATACTTGTACACAGCTTTCTTACATACACCAACAGCTCTCTTATATACTCATGCAGCTCCACACACACAAACACTTATATATATATATATATATATATATGTACACTCATCCATCGTATACATTACCACATCTTGAAATTCCTTCCAGGAATGTGACTGATCACATGACCTGAAAGGTTCAATGGCTAATCAACAACTTTGTTTGATTGGGACCCTATCCATGCCACCTCACATATCAGGAGTGTCGTTCTTCTTTTCATAAAGAGGTCCAAGGGCTAGTCTTGCAGAAGTTTTTTCAGCTACACAGGATGCGCAACATCCGTGCAAGTCCTGGTGACTTTCTCCCCTGCACTGCACCGATCAGATAGATCAGTGTGGGGCAGGAGAAAGGAGAACAGTTCTTTCAGTGATCATGAAGGATGCTGTCAGTGTTTTCCTCCATCAGAATAAGCAGCCTCTAGACTGTAAGAAACACACACATTTTAACATCATTTTGATTGTCTAAAATTTACTGCAGCTAAAAATTACATTTGGTTTACAATGCATTTTGCCAGATATGTTGTCACTTGTCAAAGCTAAGAATTTTACATGCTGGGTTTTTTTATGGCACATTTAGCACTGATAAGTTGTCACACTCTTGCTTAATATGTTAACATTCTGTCTGTAAACTGTATATGCATAGCTACCTTTTTGAAGCAATATTGAGATTTACTTAAGAACGTGGGGCCCAATAAATACCATCAATGGTGCCCAGTCCAAGAGATGGTGGATCCTATAGGTAAACACCACCTCATCATGCACTAAAACTTACTAAAAAAAAAAAAGATGTGAAGTTCACACATATAGAAAATGGACATTTTGTGAATACATATTACACGTATTGTAAAATAGATAGAGCTCATATGTAGAGTTTGTTTGATAAACTTTCCTACTACTTTGTCTAAATTAGAAGCAAATTGGTTGAACATTACTTCTACCTAAAATGGCAGAAAACGCACCTATCTTGGTGATGGACAGGACAGCTAGAGGGGATATGGAGGAGGCTGTTATTTTTTTTTTAATAGGTGTACTTTCACCAATTTGCTGATAATTCATTGAAAGTAGATGATCGGTACAATTGCTGCCAATGCATTTTTTAAAGCTGTATTGTCATGAGTCAAATTTGATCATGTTAGGTTCTTGCATAGGTCCTATAGCATTGATAAGTTTCCACCCTCTTTCCTACATACACACATCTCTCCTGCATACACACAACTCTACTACTATCACACACGCAATTTTCCGAAATACACACACAACTCTCCTCCATACACAAACACAGTTCTAACACATATAGCTTTTCTACAGCTTTGAAGTATGCACTCACACCTCTGTTACATACACGCACTGTTTTGCTACATACTTGTACACAGCTTTCTTACATACACCAACAGCTCTCTTATATACTCATGCAGCTCCACACACACAAACACTTATATATATATATATATATGTACACTCATCCATCGTATACATTACCACATCTTGAAATTCCTTCCAGGAATGTGACTGATCACATGACCTGAAAGGTTCAATGGCTAATCAACAACTTTGTTTGATTGGGACCCTATCCATGCCACCTCACATATCAGGAGTGTCGTTCTTCTTTTCATAAAGAGGTCCAAGGGCTAGTCTTGCAGAAGTTTTTTCAGCTACACAGGATGCGCAACATCCGTGCAAGTCCTGGTGACTTTCTCCCCTGCACTGCACCGATCAGATAGATCAGTGTGGGGCAGGAGAAAGGAGAACAGTTCTTTCAGTGATCATGAAGGATGCTGTCAGTGTTTTCCTCCATCAGAATAAGCAGCCTCTAGACTGTAAGAAACACACACATTTTAACATCATTTTGATTGTCTAAAATTTACTGCAGCTAAAAATTACATTTGGTTTACAATGCATTTTGCCAGATATGTTGTCACTTGTCAAAGCTAAGAATTTTACATGCTGGGTTTTTTTATGGCACATTTAGCACTGATAAGTTGTCACACTCTTGCTTAATATGTTAACATTCTGTCTGTAAACTGTATATGCATAGCTACCTTTTTGAAGCAATATTGAGATTTACTTAAGAACGTGGGGCCCAATAAATACCATCAATGGTGCCCAGTCCAAGAGATGGTGGATCCTATAGGTAAACACCACCTCATCATGCACTAAAACTTACTAAAAAAAAAAAAGATGTGAAGTTCACACATATAGAAGATGGACATTTTGTGAATACATATTACACGTATTGTAAAATAGATAGAGCTCATATGTAGAGTTTGTTTGATAAACTTTCCTACTACTTTGTCTAAATTAGAAGCAAATTGGTTGAACATTACTTCTACCTAAAATGGCAGAAAACGCACCTATCTTGGTGATGGACAGGACAGCTAGAGGGGATATGGAGGAGGCTGTTATTTTTTTTTTAATAGGTGTACTTTCACCAATTTGCTGATAATTCATTGAAAGTAGATGATCGGTACAATTGCTGCCAATGCATTTTTTAAAGCTGTATTGTCATGAGTCAAATTTGATCATGTTAGGTTCTTGCATAGGTCCTATAGCATTGATAAGTTTCCACCCTCTTTCCTACATACACACATCTCTCCTGCATACACACAACTCTACTACTATCACACACGCAATTTTCCGAAATACACACACAACTCTCCTCCATACACAAACACAGTTCTAACACATATAGCTTTTCTACAGCTTTGAAGTATGCACTCACACCTCTGTTACATACACGCACTGTTTTGCTACATACTTGTACACAGCTTTCTTACATACACCAACAGCTCTCTTATATACTCATGCAGCTCCACACACACAAACACTTATATATATATATATATATATATATATATATGTACACTCATCCATCGTATACATTACCACATCTTGAAATTCCTTCCAGGAATGTGACTGATCACATGACCTGAAAGGTTCAATGGCTAATCAACAACTTTGTTTGATTGGGACCCTATCCATGCCACCTCACATATCAGGAGTGTCGTTCTTCTTTTCATAAAGAGGTCCAAGGGCTAGTCTTGCAGAAGTTTTTTCAGCTACACAGGATGCGCAACATCCGTGCAAGTCCTGGTGACTTTCTCCCCTGCACTGCACCGATCAGATAGATCAGTGTGGGGCAGGAGAAAGGAGAACAGTTCTTTCAGTGATCATGAAGGATGCTGTCAGTGTTTTCCTCCATCAGAATAAGCAGCCTCTAGACTGTAAGAAACACACACATTTTAACATCATTTTGATTGTCTAAAATTTACTGCAGCTAAAAATTACATTTGGTTTACAATGCATTTTGCCAGATATGTTGTCACTTGTCAAAGCTAAGAATTTTACATGCTGGGTTTTTTTATGGCACATTTAGCACTGATAAGTTGTCACACTCTTGCTTAATATGTTAACATTCTGTCTGTAAACTGTATATGCATAGCTACCTTTTTGAAGCAATATTGAGATTTACTTAAGAACGTGGGGCCCAATAAATACCATCAATGGTGTCCAGTCCAAGAGATGGTGGATCCTATAGGTAAACACCACCTCATCATGCACTAAAACTTACTAAAAAAAAAAAAGATGTGAAGTTCACACATATAGAAAATGGACATTTTGTGAATACATATTACACGTATTGTAAAATAGATAGAGCTCATATGTAGAGTTTGTTTGATAAACTTTCCTACTACTTTGTCTAAATTAGAAGCAAATTGGTTGAACATTACTTCTACCTAAAATGGCAGAAAACGCACCTATCTTGGTGATGGACAGGACAGCTAGAGGGGATATGGAGGAGGCTGTTATTTTTTTTTTAATAGGTGTACTTTCACCAATTTGCTGATAATTCATTGAAAGTAGATGATCGGTACAATTGCTGCCAATGCATTTTTTAAAGCTGTATTGTCATGAGTCAAATTTGATCATGTTAGGTTCTTGCATAGGTCCTATAGCATTGATAAGTTTCCACCCTCTTTCCTACATACACACATCTCTCCTGCATACACACAACTCTACTACTATCACACACGCAATTTTCCGAAATACACACACAACTCTCCTCCATACACAAACACAGTTCTAACACATATAGCTTTTCTACAGCTTTGAAGTATGCACTCACACCTCTGTTACATACACGCACTGTTTTGCTACATACTTGTACACAGCTTTCTTACATACACCAACAGCTCTCTTATATACTCATGCAGCTCCACACACACAAACACTTATATATATATATATATATGTACACTCATCCATCGTATACATTACCACATCTTGAAATTCCTTCCAGGAATGTGACTGATCACATGACCTGAAAGGTTCAATGGCTAATCAACAACTTTGTTTGATTGGGACCCTATCCATGCCACCTCACATATCAGGAGTGTCGTTCTTCTTTTCATAAAGAGGTCCAAGGGCTAGTCTTGCAGAAGTTTTTTCAGCTACACAGGATGCGCAACATCCGTGCAAGTCCTGGTGACTTTCTCCCCTGCACTGCACCGATCAGATAGATCAGTGTGGGGCAGGAGAAAGGAGAACAGTTCTTTCAGTGATCATGAAGGATGCTGTCAGTGTTTTCCTCCATCAGAATAAGCAGCCTCTAGACTGTAAGAAACACACACATTTTAACATCATTTTGATTGTCTAAAATTTACTGCAGCTAAAAATTACATTTGGTTTACAATGCATTTTGCCAGATATGTTGTCACTTGTCAAAGCTAAGAATTTTACATGCTGGGTTTTTTTATGGCACATTTAGCACTGATAAGTTGTCACACTCTTGCTTAATATGTTAACATTCTGTCTGTAAACTGTATATGCATAGCTACCTTTTTGAAGCAATATTGAGATTTACTTAAGAACGTGGGGCCCAATAAATACCATCAATGGTGCCCAGTCCAAGAGATGGTGGATCCTATAGGTAAACACCACCTCATCATGCACTAAAACTTACTAAAAAAAAAAAAGATGTGAAGTTCACACATATAGAAGATGGACATTTTGTGAATACATATTACACGTATTGTAAAATAGATAGAGCTCATATGTAGAGTTTGTTTGATAAACTTTCTTACTACTTTGTCTAAATTAGAAGCAAATTGGTTGAACATTACTTCTACCTAAAATGGCAGAAAACGCACCTATCTTGGTGATGGACAGGACAGCTAGAGGGGATATGGAGGAGGCTGTTATTTTTTTTTTAATAGGTGTACTTTCACCAATTTGCTGATAATTCATTGAAAGTAGATGATCGGTACAATTGCTGCCAATGCATTTTTTAAAGCTGTATTGTCATGAGTCAAATTTGATCATGTTAGGTTCTTGCATAGGTCCTATAGCATTGATAAGTTTCCACCCTCTTTCCTACATACACACATCTCTCCTGCATACACACAACTCTACTACTATCACACACGCAATTTTCCGAAATACACACACAACTCTCCTCCATACACAAACACAGTTCTAACACATATAGCTTTTCTACAGCTTTGAAGTATGCACTCACACCTCTGTTACATACACGCACTGTTTTGCTACATACTTGTACACAGCTTTCTTACATACACCAACAGCTCTCTTATATACTCATGCAGCTCCACACACACAAACACTTATATATATATATATATATGTACACTCATCCATCGTATACATTACCACATCTTGAAATTCCTTCCAGGAATGTGACTGATCACATGACCTGAAAGGTTCAATGGCTAATCAACAACTTTGTTTGATTGGGACCCTATCCATGCCACCTCACATATCAGGAGTGTCGTTCTTCTTTTCATAAAGAGGTCCAAGGGCTAGTCTTGCAGAAGTTTTTTCAGCTACACAGGATGCGCAACATCCGTGCAAGTCCTGGTGACTTTCTCCCCTGCACTGCACCGATCAGATAGATCAGTGTGGGGCAGGAGAAAGGAGAACAGTTCTTTCAGTGATCATGAAGGATGCTGTCAGTGTTTTCCTCCATCAGAATAAGCAGCCTCTAGACTGTAAGAAACACACACATTTTAACATCATTTTGATTGTCTAAAATTTACTGCAGCTAAAAATTACATTTGGTTTACAATGCATTTTGCCAGATATGTTGTCACTTGTCAAAGCTAAGAATTTTACATGCTGGGTTTTTTTATGGCACATTTAGCACTGATAAGTTGTCACACTCTTGCTTAATATGTTAACATTCTGTCTGTAAACTGTATATGCATAGCTACCTTTTTGAAGCAATATTGAGATTTACTTAAGAACGTGGGGCCCAATAAATACCATCAATGGTGCCCAGTCCAAGAGATGGTGGATCCTATAGGTAAACACCACCTCATCATGCACTAAAACTTACTAAAAAAAAAAAAGATGTGAAGTTCACACATATAGAAGATGGACATTTTGTGAATACATATTACACGTATTGTAAAATAGATAGAGCTCATATGTAGAGTTTGTTTGATAAACTTTCCTACTACTTTGTCTAAATTAGAAGCAAATTGGTTGAACATTACTTCTACCTAAAATGGCAGAAAACGCACCTATCTTGGTGATGGACAGGACAGCTAGAGGGGATATGGAGGAGGCTGTTATTTTTTTTTTAATAGGTGTACTTTCACCAATTTGCTGATAATTCATTGAAAGTAGATGATCGGTACAATTGCTGCCAATGCATTTTTTAAAGCTGTATTGTCATGAGTCAAATTTGATCATGTTAGGTTCTTGCATAGGTCCTATAGCATTGATAAGTTTCCACCCTCTTTCCTACATACACACATCTCTCCTGCATAC
Source organism: Phyllobates terribilis (assembly GCF_046119375.1). NCBI lineage: Eukaryota > Metazoa > Chordata > Amphibia > Anura > Dendrobatidae > Phyllobates > Phyllobates terribilis. Next base: position 172,368 of record NW_027364149.1, on the reverse strand, counting down.
ACACAACTCTACTACTATCACACACGCAATTTTCCGAAATACACACACAACTCTCCTCCATACACAAACACAGTTCTAACACATATAGCTTTTCTACAGCTTTGAAGTATGCACTCACACCTCTGTTACATACACGCACTGTTTTGCTACATACTTGTACACAGCTTTCTTACATACCATACACCAACAGCTCTCTTATATACTCATGCAGCTCCACACACACAAACACTTATATATATATATATATATATGTACACTCATCCATCGTATACATTACCACATCTTGAAATTCCTTCCAGGAATGTGACTGATCACATGACCTGAAAGGTTCAATGGCTAATCAACAACTTTGTTTGATTGGGACCCTATCCATGCCACCTCACATATCAGGAGTGTCGTTCTTCTTTTCATAAAGAGGTCCAAGGGCTAGTCTTGCAGAAGTTTTTTCAGCTACACAGGATGCGCAACATCCGTGCAAGTCCTGGTGACTTTCTCCCCTGCACTGCACCGATCAGATAGATCAGTGTGGGGCAGGAGAAAGGAGAACAGTTCTTTCAGTGATCATGAAGGATGCTGTCAGTGTTTTCCTCCATCAGAATAAGCAGCCTCTAGACTGTAAGAAACACACACATTTTAACATCATTTTGATTGTCTAAAATTTACTGCAGCTAAAAATTACATTTGGTTTACAATGCATTTTGCCAGATATGTTGTCACTTGTCAAAGCTAAGAATTTTACATGCTGGGTTTTTTTATGGCACATTTAGCACTGATAAGTTGTCACACTCTTGCTTAATATGTTAACATTCTGTCTGTAAACTGTATATGCATAGCTACCTTTTTGAAGCAATATTGAGATTTACTTAAGAACGTGGGGCCCAATAAATACCATCAATGGTGCCCAGTCCAAGAGATGGTGGATCCTATAGGTAAACACCACCTCATCATGCACTAAAACTTACTAAAAAAAAAAAAGATGTGAAGTTCACACATATAGAAGATGGACATTTTGTGAATACATATTACACGTATTGTAAAATAGATAGAGCTCATATGTAGAGTTTGTTTGATAAACTTTCCTACTACTTTGTCTAAATTAGAAGCAAATTGGTTGAACATTACTTCTACCTAAAATGGCAGAAAACGCACCTATCTTGGTGATGGACAGGACAGCTAGAGGGGATATGGAGGAGGCTGTTATTTTTTTTTTAATAGGTGTACTTTCACCAATTTGCTGATAATTCATTGAAAGTAGATGATCGGTACAATTGCTGCCAATGCATTTTTTAAAGCTGTATTGTCATGAGTCAAATTTGATCATGTTAGGTTCTTGCATAGGTCCTATAGCATTGATAAGTTTCCACCCTCTTTCCTACATACACACATCTCTCCTGCATACACACAACTCTACTACTATCACACACGCAATTTTCCGAAATACACACACAACTCTCCTCCATACACAAACACAGTTCTAACACATATAGCTTTTCTACAGCTTTGAAGTATGCACTCACACCTCTGTTACATACACGCACTGTTTTGCTACATACTTGTACACAGCTTTCTTACATACACCAACAGCTCTCTTATATACTCATGCAGCTCCACACACACAAACACTTATATATATATATATATATGTACACTCATCCATCGTATACATTACCACATCTTGAAATTCCTTCCAGGAATGTGACTGATCACATGACCTGAAAGGTTCAATGGCTAATCAACAACTTTGTTTGATTGGGACCCTATCCATGCCACCTCACATATCAGGAGTGTCGTTCTTCTTTTCATAAAGAGGTCCAAGGGCTAGTCTTGCAGAAGTTTTTTCAGCTACACAGGATGCGCAACATCCGTGCAAGTCCTGGTGACTTTCTCCCCTGCACTGCACCGATCAGATAGATCAGTGTGGGGCAGGAGAAAGGAGAACAGTTCTTTCAGTGATCATGAAGGATGCTGTCAGTGTTTTCCTCCATCAGAATAAGCAGCCTCTAGACTGTAAGAAACACACACATTTTAACATCATTTTGATTGTCTAAAATTTACTGCAGCTAAAAATTACATTTGGTTTACAATGCATTTTGCCAGATATGTTGTCACTTGTCAAAGCTAAGAATTTTACATGCTGGGTTTTTTTATGGCACATTTAGCACTGATAAGTTGTCACACTCTTGCTTAATATGTTAACATTCTGTCTGTAAACTGTATATGCATAGCTACCTTTTTGAAGCAATATTGAGATTTACTTAAGAACGTGGGGCCCAATAAATACCATCAATGGTGCCCAGTCCAAGAGATGGTGGATCCTATAGGTAAACACCACCTCATCATGCACTAAAACTTACTAAAAAAAAAAAAGATGTGAAGTTCACACATATAGAAGATGGACATTTTGTGAATACATATTACACGTATTGTAAAATAGATAGAGCTCATATGTAGAGTTTGTTTGATAAACTTTCCTACTACTTTGTCTAAATTAGAAGCAAATTGGTTGAACATTACTTCTACCTAAAATGGCAGAAAACGCACCTATCTTGGTGATGGACAGGACAGCTAGAGGGGATATGGAGGAGGCTGTTATTTTTTTTTTAATAGGTGTACTTTCACCAATTTGCTGATAATTCATTGAAAGTAGATGATCGGTACAATTGCTGCCAATGCATTTTTTAAAGCTGTATTGTCATGAGTCAAATTTGATCATGTTAGGTTCTTGCATAGGTCCTATAGCATTGATAAGTTTCCACCCTCTTTCCTACATACACACATCTCTCCTGCATACACACAACTCTACTACTATCACACACGCAATTTTCCGAAATACACACACAACTCTCCTCCATACACAAACACAGTTCTAACACATATAGCTTTTCTACAGCTTTGAAGTATGCACTCACACCTCTGTTACATACACGCACTGTTTTGCTACATACTTGTACACAGCTTTCTTACATACCATACACCAACAGCTCTCTTATATACTCATGCAGCTCCACACACACAAACACTTATATATATATATATATATATATGTACACTCATCCATCGTATACATTACCACATCTTGAAATTCCTTCCAGGAATGTGACTGATCACATGACCTGAAAGGTTCAATGGCTAATCAACAACTTTGTTTGATTGGGACCCTATCCATGCCACCTCACATATCAGGAGTGTCGTTCTTCTTTTCATAAAGAGGTCCAAGGGCTAGTCTTGCAGAAGTTTTTTCAGCTACACAGGATGCGCAACATCCGTGCAAGTCCTGGTGACTTTCTCCCCTGCACTGCACCGATCAGATAGATCAGTGTGGGGCAGGAGAAAGGAGAACAGTTCTTTCAGTGATCATGAAGGATGCTGTCAGTGTTTTCCTCCATCAGAATAAGCAGCCTCTAGACTGTAAGAAACACACACATTTTAACATCATTTTGATTGTCTAAAATTTACTGCAGCTAAAAATTACATTTGGTTTACAATGCATTTTGCCAGATATGTTGTCACTTGTCAAAGCTAAGAATTTTACATGCTGGGTTTTTTTATGGCACATTTAGCACTGATAAGTTGTCACACTCTTGCTTAATATGTTAACATTCTGTCTGTAAACTGTATATGCATAGCTACCTTTTTGAAGCAATATTGAGATTTACTTAAGAACGTGGGGCCCAATAAATACCATCAATGGTGCCCAGTCCAAGAGATGGTGGATCCTATAGGTAAACACCACCTCATCATGCACTAAAACTTACTAAAAAAAAAAAAGATGTGAAGTTCACACATATAGAAAATGGACATTTTGTGAATACATATTACACGTATTGTAAAATAGATAGAGCTCATATGTAGAGTTTGTTTGATAAACTTTCCTACTACTTTGTCTAAATTAGAAGCAAATTGGTTGAACATTACTTCTACCTAAAATGGCAGAAAACGCACCTATCTTGGTGATGGACAGGACAGCTAGAGGGGATATGGAGGAGGCTGTTATTTTTTTTTTAATAGGTGTACTTTCACCAATTTGCTGATAATTCATTGAAAGTAGATGATCGGTACAATTGCTGCCAATGCATTTTTTAAAGCTGTATTGTCATGAGTCAAATTTGATCATGTTAGGTTCTTGCATAGGTCCTATAGCATTGATAAGTTTCCACCCTCTTTCCTACATACACACATCTCTCCTGCATACACACAACTCTACTACTATCACACACGCAATTTTCCGAAATACACACACAACTCTCCTCCATACACAAACACAGTTCTAACACATATAGCTTTTCTACAGCTTTGAAGTATGCACTCACACCTGTTACATACACGCACTGTTTTGCTACATACTTGTACACAGCTTTCTTACATACCATACACCAACAGCTCTCTTATATACTCATGCAGCTCCACACACACAAACACTTATATATATATATATATATGTACACTCATCCATCGTATACATTACCACATCTTGAAATTCCTTCCAGGAATGTGACTGATCACATGACCTGAAAGGTTCAATGGCTAATCAACAACTTTGTTTGATTGGGACCCTATCCATGCCACCTCACATATCAGGAGTGTCGTTCTTCTTTTCATAAAGAGGTCCAAGGGCTAGTCTTGCAGAAGTTTTTTCAGCTACACAGGATGCGCAACATCCGTGCAAGTCCTGGTGACTTTCTCCCCTGCACTGCACCGATCAGATAGATCAGTGTGGGGCAGGAGAAAGGAGAACAGTTCTTTCAGTGATCATGAAGGATGCTGTCAGTGTTTTCCTCCATCAGAATAAGCAGCCTCTAGACTGTAAGAAACACACACATTTTAACATCATTTTGATTGTCTAAAATTTACTGCAGCTAAAAATTACATTTGGTTTACAATGCATTTTGCCAGATATGTTGTCACTTGTCAAAGCTAAGAATTTTACATGCTGGGTTTTTTTATGGCACATTTAGCACTGATAAGTTGTCACACTCTTGCTTAATATGTTAACATTCTGTCTGTAAACTGTATATGCATAGCTACCTTTTTGAAGCAATATTGAGATTTACTTAAGAACGTGGGGCCCAATAAATACCATCAATGGTGCCCAGTCCAAGAGATGGTGGATCCTATAGGTAAACACCACCTCATCATGCACTAAAACTTACTAAAAAAAAAAAAGATGTGAAGTTCACACATATAGAAAATGGACATTTTGTGAATACATATTACACGTATTGTAAAATAGATAGAGCTCATATGTAGAGTTTGTTTGATAAACTTTCCTACTACTTTGTCTAAATTAGAAGCAAATTGGTTGAACATTACTTCTACCTAAAATGGCAGAAAACGCACCTATCTTGGTGATGGACAGGACAGCTAGAGGGGATATGGAGGAGGCTGTTATTTTTTTTTTAATAGGTGTACTTTCACCAATTTGCTGATAATTCATTGAAAGTAGATGATCGGTACAATTGCTGCCAATGCATTTTTTAAAGCTGTATTGTCATGAGTCAAATTTGATCATGTTAGGTTCTTGCATAGGTCCTATAGCATTGATAAGTTTCCACCCTCTTTCCTACATACACACATCTCTCCTGCATACACACAACTCTACTACTATCACACACGCAATTTTCCGAAATACACACACAACTCTCCTCCATACACAAACACAGTTCTAACACATATAGCTTTTCTACAGCTTTGAAGTATGCACTCACACCTCTGTTACATACACGCACTGTTTTGCTACATACTTGTACACAGCTTTCTTACATACCATACACCAACAGCTCTCTTATATACTCATGCAGCTCCACACACACAAACACTTATATATATATATATATATGTACACTCATCCATCGTATACATTACCACATCTTGAAATTCCTTCCAGGAATGTGACTGATCACATGACCTGAAAGGTTCAATGGCTAATCAACAACTTTGTTTGATTGGGACCCTATCCATGCCACCTCACATATCAGGAGTGTCGTTCTTCTTTTCATAAAGAGGTCCAAGGGCTAGTCTTGCAGAAGTTTTTTCAGCTACACAGGATGCGCAACATCCGTGCAAGTCCTGGTGACTTTCTCCCCTGCACTGCACCGATCAGATAGATCAGTGTGGGGCAGGAGAAAGGAGAACAGTTCTTTCAGTGATCATGAAGGATGCTGTCAGTGTTTTCCTCCATCAGAATAAGCAGCCTCTAGACTGTAAGAAACACACACATTTTAACATCATTTTGATTGTCTAAAATTTACTGCAACTAAAAATTACATTTGGTTTACAATGCATTTTGCCAGATATGTTGTCACTTGTCAAAGCTAAGAATTTTACATGCTGGGTTTTTTTATGGCACATTTAGCACTGATAAGTTGTCACACTCTTGCTTAATATGTTAACATTCTGTCTGTAAACTGTATATGCATAGCTACCTTTTTGAAGCAATATTGAGATTTACTTAAGAACGTGGGGCCCAATAAATACCATCAATGGTGCCCAGTCCAAGAGATGGTGGATCCTATAGGTAAACACCACCTCATCATGCACTAAAACTTACTAAAAAAAAAAGATGTGAAGTTCACACATATAGAAGATGGACATTTTGTGAATACATATTACACGTATTGTAAAATAGATAGAGCTCATATGTAGAGTTTGTTTGATAAACTTTCCTACTACTTTGTCTAAATTAGAAGCAAATTGGTTGAACATTACTTCTACCTAAAATGGCAGAAAACGCACCTATCTTGGTGATGGACAGGACAGCTAGAGGGGATATGGAGGAGGCTGTTATTTTTTTTTTAATAGGTGTACTTTCACCAATTTGCTGATAATTCATTGAAAGTAGATGATCGGTACAATTGCTGCCAATGCATTTTTTAAAGCTGTATTGTCATGAGTCAAATTTGATCATGTTAGGTTCTTGCATAGGTCCTATAGCATTGATAAGTTTCCACCCTCTTTCCTACATACACACATCTCTCCTGCATACACACAACTCTACTACTATCACACACGCAATTTTCCGAAATACACACACAACTCTCCTCCATACACAAACACAGTTCTAACACATATAGCTTTTCTACAGCTTTGAAGTATGCACTCACACCTCTGTTACATACACGCACTGTTTTGCTACATACTTGTACACAGCTTTCTTACATACACCAACAGCTCTCTTATATACTCATGCAGCTCCACACACACAAACACTTATATATATATATATATATATATATATATATATATGTACACTCATCCATCGTATACATTACCACATCTTGAAATTCCTTCCAGGAATGTGACTGATCACATGACCTGAAAGGTTCAATGGTTAATCAACAACTTTGTTTGATTGGGACCCTATCCATGCCACCTCACATATCAGGAGTGTCGTTCTTCTTTTCATAAAGAGGTCCAAGGGCTAGTCTTGCAGAAGTTTTTTCAGCTACACAGGATGCGCAACATCCGTGCAAGTCCTGGTGACTTTCTCCCCTGCACTGCACCGATCAGATAGATCAGTGTGGGGCAGGAGAAAGGAGAACAGTTCTTTCAGTGATCATGAAGGATGCTGTCAGTGTTTTCCTCCATCAGAATAAGCAGCCTCTAGACTGTAAGAAACACACACATTTTAACATCATTTTAATTGTCTAAAATTTACTGCAGCTAAAAATTACATTTGGTTTACAATGCATTTTGCCAGATATGTTGTCACTTGTCAAAGCTAAGAATTTTACATGCTGGGTTTTTTATGGCACATTTAGCACTGATAAGTTGTCACACTCTTGCTTAATATGTTAACATTCTGTCTGTAAACTGTATATGCATAGCTACCTTTTTGAAGCAATATTGAGATTTACTTAAGAACGTGGGGCCCAATAAATACCATCAATGGTGCCCAGTCCAAGAGATGGTGGATCCTATAGGTAAACACCACCTCATCATGCACTAAAACTTACTAAAAAAAAAAAAGATGTGAAGTTCACACATATAGAAAATGGACATTTTGTGAATACATATTACACGTATTGTAAAATAGATAGAGCTCATATGTAGAGTTTGTTTGATAAACTTTCCTACTACTTTGTCTAAATTAGAAGCAAATTGGTTGAACATTACTTCTACCTAAAATGGCAGAAAACGCACCTATCTTGGTGATGGACAGGACAGCTAGAGGGGATATGGAGGAGGCTGTTATTTTTTTTTTAATAGGTGTACTTTCACCAATTTGCTGATAATTCATTGAAAGTAGATGATCGGTACAATTGCTGCCAATGCATTTTTTAAAGCTGTATTGTCATGAGTCAAATTTGATCATGTTAGGTTCTTGCATAGGTCCTATAGCATTGATAAGTTTCCACCCTCTTTCCTACATACACACATCTCTCCTGCATACACACAACTCTACTACTATCACACACGCAATTTTCCGAAATACACACACAACTCTCCTCCATACACAAACACAGTTCTAACACATATAGCTTTTCTACAGCTTTGAAGTATGCACTCACACCTCTGTTACATACACGCACTGTTTTGCTACATACTTGTACACAGCTTTCTTACATACCATACACCAACAGCTCTCTTATATACTCATGCAGCTCCACACACACAAACACTTATATATATATATATATATGTACACTCATCCATCGTATACATTACCACATCTTGAAATTCCTTCCAGGAATGTGACTGATCACATGACCTGAAAGGTTCAATGGCTAATCAACAACTTTGTTTGATTGGGACCCTATCCATGCCACCTCACATATCAGGAGTGTCGTTCTTCTTTTCATAAAGAGGTCCAAGGGCTAGTCTTGCAGAAGTTTTTTCAGCTACACAGGATGCGCAACATCCGTGCAAGTCCTGGTGACTTTCTCCCCTGCACTGCACCGATCAGATAGATCAGTGTGGGGCAGGAGAAAGGAGAACAGTTCTTTCAGTGATCATGAAGGATGCTGTCAGTGTTTTCCTCCATCAGAATAAGCAGCCTCTAGACTGTAAGAAACACACACATTTTAACATCATTTTAATTGTCTAAAATTTACTGCAGCTAAAAATTACATTTGGTTTACAATGCATTTTGCCAGATATGTTGTCACTTGTCAAAGCTAAGAATTTTACATGCTGGGTTTTTTTATGGCACATTTAGCACTGATAAGTTGTCACACTCTTGCTTAATATGTTAACATTCTGTCTGTAAACTGTATATGCATAGCTACCTTTTTGAAGCAATATTGAGATTTACTTAAGAACGTGGGGCCCAATAAATACCATCAATGGTGCCCAGTCCAAGAGATGGTGGATCCTATAGGTAAACACCACCTCATCATGCACTAAAACTTACTAAAAAAAAAAAAGATGTGAAGTTCACACATATAGAAAATGGACATTTTGTGAATACATATTACACGTATTGTAAAATAGATAGAGCTCATATGTAGAGTTTGTTTGATAAACTTTCCTACTACTTTGTCTAAATTAGAAGCAAATTGGTTGAACATTACTTCTACCTAAAATGGCAGAAAACGCACCTATCTTGGTGATGGACAGGACAGCTAGAGGGGATATGGAGGAGGCTGTTATTTTTTTTTTAATAGGTGTACTTTCACCAATTTGCTGATAATTCATTGAAAGTAGATGATCGGTACAATTGCTGCCAATGCATTTTTTAAAGCTGTATTGTCATGAGTCAAATTTGATCATGTTAGGTTCTTGCATAGGTCCTATAGCATTGATAAGTTTCCACCCTCTTTCCTACATACACACATCTCTCCTGCATACACACAACTCTACTACTATCACACACGCAATTTTCCGAAATACACACACAACTCTCCTCCATACACAAACACAGTTCTAACACATATAGCTTTTCTACAGCTTTGAAGTATGCACTCACACCTCTGTTACATACACGCACTGTTTTGCTACATACTTGTACACAGCTTTCTTACATACCATACACCAACAGCTCTCTTATATACTCATGCAGCTCCACACACACAAACACTTATATATATATATATATATGTACACTCATCCATCGTATACATTACCACATCTTGAAATTCCTTCCAGGAATGTGACTGATCACATGACCTGAAAGGTTCAATGGCTAATCAACAACTTTGTTTGATTGGGACCCTATCCATGCCACCTCACATATCAGGAGTGTCGTTCTTCTTTTCATAAAGAGGTCCAAGGGCTAGTCTTGCAGAAGTTTTTTCAGCTACACAGGATGCGCAACATCCGTGCAAGTCCTGGTGACTTTCTCCCCTGCACTGCACCGATCAGATAGATCAGTGTGGGGCAGGAGAAAGGAGAACAGTTCTTTCAGTGATCATGAAGGATGCTGTCAGTGTTTTCCTCCATCAGAATAAGCAGCCTCTAGACTGTAAGAAACACACACATTTTAACATCATTTTAATTGTCTAAAATTTACTGCAGCTAAAAATTACATTTGGTTTACAATGCATTTTGCCAGATATGTTGTCACTTGTCAAAGCTAAGAATTTTACATGCTGGGTTTTTTTATGGCACATTTAGCACTGATAAGTTGTCACACTCTTGCTTAATATGTTAACATTCTGTCTGTAAACTGTATATGCATAGCTACCTTTTTGAAGCAATATTGAGATTTACTTAAGAACGTGGGGCCCAATAAATACCATCAATGGTGCCCAGTCCAAGAGATGGTGGATCCTATAGGTAAACACCACCTCATCATGCACTAAAACTTACTAAAAAAAAAAAAGATGTGAAGTTCACACATATAGAAAATGGACATTTTGTGAATACATATTACACGTATTGTAAAATAGATAGAGCTCATATGTAGAGTTTGTTTGATAAACTTTCCTACTACTTTGTCTAAATTAGAAGCAAATTGGTTGAACATTACTTCTACCTAAAATGGCAGAAAACGCACCTATCTTGGTGATGGATAGGACAGCTAGAGGGGATATGGAGGAGGCTGTTATTTTTTTTTTAATAGGTGTACTTTCACCAATTTGCTGATAATTCATTGAAAGTAGATGATCGGTACAATTGCTGCCAATGCATTTTTTAAAGCTGTATTGTCATGAGTCAAATTTGATCATGTTAGGTTCTTGCATAGGTCCTATAGCATTGATAAGTTTCCACCCTCTTTCCTACATACACACATCTCTCCTGCATACACACAACTCTACTACTATCACACACGCAATTTTCCGAAATACACACACAACTCTCCTCCATACACAAACACAGTTCTAACACATATAGCTTTTCTACAGCTTTGAAGTATGCACTCACACCTCTGTTACATACACGCACTGTTTTGCTACATACTTATACACAGCTTTCTTACATACACCAACAGCTCTCTTATATACTCATGCAGCTCCACACACACAAACACATATATATATATATATATGTACACTCATCCATCGTATACATTACCACATCTTGAAATTCCTTCCAGGAATGTGACTGATCACATGACCTGAAAGGTTCAATGGCTAATCAACAACTTTGTTTGATTGGGACCCTATCCATGCCACCTCACATATCAGGAGTGTCGTTCTTCTTTTCATAAAGAGGTCCAAGGGCTAGTCTTGCAGAAGTTTTTTCAGCTACACAGGATGCGCAACATCCGTGCAAGTCCTGGTGACTTTCTCCCCTGCACTGCACCGATCAGATAGATCAGTGTGGGGCAGGAGAAAGGAGAACAGTTCTTTCAGTGATCATGAAGGATGCTGTCAGTGTTTTCCTCCATCAGAATAAGCAGCCTCTAGACTGTAAGAAACACACACATTTTAACATCATTTTGATTGTCTAAAATTTACTGCAGCTAAAAATTACATTTGGTTTACAATGCATTTTGCCAGATATGTTGTCACTTGTCAAAGCTAAGAATTTTACATGCTGGGTTTTTTTATGGCACATTTAGCACTGATAAGTTGTCACACTCTTGCTTAATATGTTAACATTCTGTCTGTAAACTGTATATGCATAGCTACCTTTTTGAAGCAATATTGAGATTTACTTAAGAACGTGGGGCCCAATAAATACCATCAATGGTGCCCAGTCCAAGAGATGGTGGATCCTATAGGTAAACACCACCTCATCATGCACTAAAACTTACTAAAAAAAAAAAAAGATGTGAAGTTCACACATATAGAAAATGGACATTTTGTGAATACATATTACACGTATTGTAAAATAGATAGAGCTCATATGTAGAGTTTGTTTGATAAACTTTCCTACTACTTTGTCTAAATTAGAAGCAAATTGGTTGAACATTACTTCTACCTAAAATGGCAGAAAACGCACCTATCTTGGTGATGGACAGGACAGCTAGAGGGGATATGGAGGAGGCTGTTATTTTTTTTTTAATAGGTGTACTTTCACCAATTTGCTGATAATTCATTGAAAGTAGATGATCGGTACAATTGCTGCCAATGCATTTTTTAAAGCTGTATTGTCATGAGTCAAATTTGATCATGTTAGGTTCTTGCATAGGTCCTATAGCATTGATAAGTTTCCACCCTCTTTCCTACATACACACATCTCTCCTGCATACACACAACTCTACTACTATCACACACGCAATTTTCCGAAATACACACACAACTCTCCTCCATACACAAACACAGTTCTAACACATATAGCTTTTCTACAGCTTTGAAGTATGCACTCACACCTCTGTTACATACACGCACTGTTTTGCTACATACTTGTACACAGCTTTCTTACATACCATACACCAACAGCTCTCTTATATACTCATGCAGCTCCACACACACAAACACTTATATATATATATATATATGTACACTCATCCATCGTATACATTACCACATCTTGAAATTCCTTCCAGGAATGTGACTGATCACATGACCTGAAAGGTTCAATGGCTAATCAACAACTTTGTTTGATTGGGACCCTATCCATGCCACCTCACATATCAGGAGTGTCGTTCTTCTTTTCATAAAGAGGTCCAAGGGCTAGTCTTGCAGAAGTTTTTTCAGCTACACAGGATGCGCAACATCCGTGCAAGTCCTGGTGACTTTCTCCCCTGCACTGCACCGATCAGATAGATCAGTGTGGGGCAGGAGAAAGGAGAACAGTTCTTTCAGTGATCATGAAGGATGCTGTCAGTGTTTTCCTCCATCAGAATAAGCAGCCTCTAGACTGTAAGAAACACACACATTTTAACATCATTTTAATTGTCTAAAATTTACTGCAGCTAAAAATTACATTTGGTTTACAATGCATTTTGCCAGATATGTTGTCACTTGTCAAAGCTAAGAATTTTACATGCTGGGTTTTTTTATGGCACATTTAGCACTGATAAGTTGTCACACTCTTGCTTAATATGTTAACATTCTGTCTGTAAACTGTATATGCATAGCTACCTTTTTGAAGCAATATTGAGATTTACTTAAGAACGTGGGGCCCAATAAATACCATCAATGGTGCCCAGTCCAAGAGATGGTGGATCCTATAGGTAAACACCACCTCATCATGCACTAAAACTTACTAAAAAAAAAAAAGATGTGAAGTTCACACATATAGAAAATGGACATTTTGTGAATACATATTACACGTATTGTAAAATAGATAGAGCTCATATGTAGAGTTTGTTTGATAAACTTTCCTACTACTTTGTCTAAATTAGAAGCAAATTGGTTGAACATTACTTCTACCTAAAATGGCAGAAAACGCACCTATCTTGGTGATGGATAGGACAGCTAGAGGGGATATGGAGGAGGCTGTTATTTTTTTTTTAATAGGTGTACTTTCACCAATTTGCTGATAATTCATTGAAAGTAGATGATCGGTACAATTGCTGCCAATGCATTTTTTAAAGCTGTATTGTCATGAGTCAAATTTGATCATGTTAGGTTCTTGCATAGGTCCTATAGCATTGATAAGTTTCCACCCTCTTTCCTACATACACACATCTCTCCTGCATACACACAACTCTACTACTATCACACACGCAATTTTCCGAAATACACACGCAACTCTCCTCCATACACAAACACAGTTCTAACACATATAGCTTTTCTACAGCTTTGAAGTATGCACTCACACCTCTGTTACATACACGCACTGTTTTGCTACATACTTATACACAGCTTTCTTACATACACCAACAGCTCTCTTATATACTCATGCAGCTCCACACACACAAACACATATATATATATATATATGTACACTCATCCATCGTATACATTACCACATCTTGAAATTCCTTCCAGGAATGTGACTGATCACATGACCTGAAAGGTTCAATGGCTAATCAACAACTTTGTTTGATTGGGACCCTATCCATGCCACCTCACATATCAGGAGTGTCGTTCTTCTTTTCATAAAGAGGTCCAAGGGCTAGTCTTGCAGAAGTTTTTTCAGCTACACAGGATGCGCAACATCCGTGCAAGTCCTGGTGACTTTCTCCCCTGCACTGCACCGATCAGATAGATCAGTGTGGGGCAGGAGAAAGGAGAACAGTTCTTTCAGTGATCATGAAGGATGCTGTCAGTGTTTTCCTCCATCAGAATAAGCAGCCTCTAGACTGTAAGAAACACACACATTTTAACATCATTTTGATTGTCTAAAATTTACTGCAGCTAAAAATTACATTTGGTTTACAATGCATTTTGCCAGATATGTTGTCACTTGTCAAAGCTAAGAATTTTACATGCTGGGTTTTTTTATGGCACATTTAGCACTGATAAGTTGTCACACTCTTGCTTAATATGTTAACATTCTGTCTGTAAACTGTATATGCATAGCTACCTTTTTGAAGCAATATTGAGATTTACTTAAGAACGTGGGGCCCAATAAATACCATCAATGGTGCCCAGTCCAAGAGATGGTGGATCCTATAGGTAAACACCACCTCATCATGCACTAAAACTTACTAAAAAAAAAAAAAGATGTGAAGTTCACACATATAGAAAATGGACATTTTGTGAATACATATTACACGTATTGTAAAATAGATAGAGCTCATATGTAGAGTTTGTTTGATAAACTTTCCTACTACTTTGTCTAAATTAGAAGCAAATTGGTTGAACATTACTTCTACCTAAAATGGCAGAAAACGCACCTATCTTGGTGATGGACAGGACAGCTAGAGGGGATATGGAGGAGGCTGTTATTTTTTTTTTAATAGGTGTACTTTCACCAATTTGCTGATAATTCATTGAAAGTAGATGATCGGTACAATTGCTGCCAATGCATTTTTTAAAGCTGTATTGTCATGAGTCAAATTTGATCATGTTAGGTTCTTGCATAGGTCCTATAGCATTGATAAGTTTCCACCCTCTTTCCTACATACACACATCTCTCCTGCATACACACAACTCTACTACTATCACACACGCAATTTTCCGAAATACACACACAACTCTCCTCCATACACAAACACAGTTCTAACACATATAGCTTTTCTACAGCTTTGAAGTATGCACTCACACCTCTGTTACATACACGCACTGTTTTGCTACATACTTGTACACAGCTTTCTTACATACCATACACCAACAGCTCTCTTATATACTCATGCAGCTCCACACACACAAACACTTATATATATATATATATATGTACACTCATCCATCGTATACATTACCACATCTTGAAATTCCTTCCAGGAATGTGACTGATCACATGACCTGAAAGGTTCAATGGCTAATCAACAACTTTGTTTGATTGGGACCCTATCCATGCCACCTCACATATCAGGAGTGTCGTTCTTCTTTTCATAAAGAGGTCCAAGGGCTAGTCTTGCAGAAGTTTTTTCAGCTACACAGGATGCGCAACATCCGTGCAAGTCCTGGTGACTTTCTCCCCTGCACTGCACCGATCAGATAGATCAGTGTGGGGCAGGAGAAAGGAGAACAGTTCTTTCAGTGATCATGAAGGATGCTGTCAGTGTTTTCCTCCATCAGAATAAGCAGCCTCTAGACTGTAAGAAACACACACATTTTAACATCATTTTAATTGTCTAAAATTTACTGCAGCTAAAAATTACATTTGGTTTACAATGCATTTTGCCAGATATGTTGTCACTTGTCAAAGCTAAGAATTTTACATGCTGGGTTTTTTTATGGCACATTTAGCACTGATAAGTTGTCACACTCTTGCTTAATATGTTAACATTCTGTCTGTAAACTGTATATGCATAGCTACCTTTTTGAAGCAATATTGAGATTTACTTAAGAACGTGGGGCCCAATAAATACCATCAATGGTGCCCAGTCCAAGAGATGGTGGATCCTATAGGTAAACACCACCTCATCATGCACTAAAACTTACTAAAAAAAAAAAAGATGTGAAGTTCACACATATAGAAAATGGACATTTTGTGAATACATATTACACGTATTGTAAAATAGATAGAGCTCATATGTAGAGTTTGTTTGATAAACTTTCCTACTACTTTGTCTAAATTAGAAGCAAATTGGTTGAACATTACTTCTACCTAAAATGGCAGAAAACGCACCTATCTTGGTGATGGATAGGACAGCTAGAGGGGATATGGAGGAGGCTGTTATTTTTTTTTTAATAGGTGTACTTTCACCAATTTGCTGATAATTCATTGAAAGTAGATGATCGGTACAATTGCTGCCAATGCATTTTTTAAAGCTGTATTGTCATGAGTCAAATTTGATCATGTTAGGTTCTTGCATAGGTCCTATAGCATTGATAAGTTTCCACCCTCTTTCCTACATACACACATCTCTCCTGCATACACACAACTCTACTACTATCACACACGCAATTTTCCGAAATACACACGCAACTCTCCTCCATACACAAACACAGTTCTAACACATATAGCTTTTCTACAGCTTTGAAGTATGCACTCACACCTCTGTTACATACACGCACTGTTTTGCTACATACTTATACACAGCTTTCTTACATACACCAACAGCTCTCTTATATACTCATGCAGCTCCACACACACAAACACATATATATATATATATATGTACACTCATCCATCGTATACATTACCACATCTTGAAATTCCTTCCAGGAATGTGACTGATCACATGACCTGAAAGGTTCAATGGCTAATCAACAACTTTGTTTGATTGGGACCCTATCCATGCCACCTCACATATCAGGAGTGTCGTTCTTCTTTTCATAAAGAGGTCCAAGGGCTAGTCTTGCAGAAGTTTTTTCAGCTACACAGGATGCGCAACATCCGTGCAAGTCCTGGTGACTTTCTCCCCTGCACTGCACCGATCAGATAGATCAGTGTGGGGCAGGAGAAAGGAGAACAGTTCTTTCAGTGATCATGAAGGATGCTGTCAGTGTTTTCCTCCATCAGAATAAGCAGCCTCTAGACTGTAAGAAACACACACATTTTAACATCATTTTGATTGTCTAAAATTTACTGCAGCTAAAAATTACATTTGGTTTACAATGCATTTTGCCAGATATGTTGTCACTTGTCAAAGCTAAGAATTTTACATGCTGGGTTTTTTTATGGCACATTTAGCACTGATAAGTTGTCACACTCTTGCTTAATATGTTAACATTCTGTCTGTAAACTGTATATGCATAGCTACCTTTTTGAAGCAATATTGAGATTTACTTAAGAACGTGGGGCCCAATAAATACCATCAATGGTGCCCAGTCCAAGAGATGGTGGATCCTATAGGTAAACACCACCTCATCATGCACTAAAACTTACTAAAAAAAAAAAAAGATGTGAAGTTCACACATATAGAAAATGGACATTTTGTGAATACATATTACACGTATTGTAAAATAGATAGAGCTCATATGTAGAGTTTGTTTGATAAACTTTCCTACTACTTTGTCTAAATTAGAAGCAAATTGGTTGAACATTACTTCTACCTAAAATGGCAGAAAACGCACCTATCTTGGTGATGGACAGGACAGCTAGAGGGGATATGGAGGAGGCTGTTATTTTTTTTTTAATAGGTGTACTTTCACCAATTTGCTGATAATTCATTGAAAGTAGATGATCGGTACAATTGCTGCCAATGCATTTTTTAAAGCTGTATTGTCATGAGTCAAATTTGATCATGTTAGGTTCTTGCATAGGTCCTATAGCATTGATAAGTTTCCACCCTCTTTCCTACATACACACATCTCTCCTGCATACACACAACTCTACTACTATCACACACGCAATTTTCCGAAATACACACACAACTCTCCTCCATACACAAACACAGTTCTAACACATATAGCTTTTCTACAGCTTTGAAGTATGCACTCACACCTCTGTTACATACACGCACTGTTTTGCTACATACTTGTACACAGCTTTCTTACATACCATACACCAACAGCTCTCTTATATACTCATGCAGCTCCACACACACAAACACTTATATATATATATATATATATATATGTACACTCATCCATCGTATACATTACCACATCTTGAAATTCCTTCCAGGAATGTGACTGATCACATGACCTGAAAGGTTCAATGGCTAATCAACAACTTTGTTTGATTGGGACCCTATCCATGCCACCTCACATATCAGGAGTGTCGTTCTTCTTTTCATAAAGAGGTCCAAGGGCTAGTCTTGCAGAAGTTTTTTCAGCTACACAGGATGCGCAACATCCGTGCAAGTCCTGGTGACTTTCTCCCCTGCACTGCACCGATCAGATAGATCAGTGTGGGGCAGGAGAAAGGAGAACAGTTCTTTCAGTGATCATGAAGGATGCTGTCAGTGTTTTCCTCCATCAGAATAAGCAGCCTCTAGACTGTAAGAAACACACACATTTTAACATCATTTTAATTGTCTAAAATTTACTGCAGCTAAAAATTACATTTGGTTTACAATGCATTTTGCCAGATATGTTGTCACTTGTCAAAGCTAAGAATTTTACATGCTGGGTTTTTTTATGGCACATTTAGCACTGATAAGTTGTCACACTCTTGCTTAATATGTTAACATTCTGTCTGTAAACTGTATATGCATAGCTACCTTTTTGAAGCAATATTGAGATTTACTTAAGAACGTGGGGCCCAATAAATACCATCAATGGTGCCCAGTCCAAGAGATGGTGGATCCTATAGGTAAACACCACCTCATCATGCACTAAAACTTACTAAAAAAAAAAAAGATGTGAAGTTCACACATATAGAAAATGGACATTTTGTGAATACATATTACACGTATTGTAAAATAGATAGAGCTCATATGTAGAGTTTGTTTGATAAACTTTCCTACTACTTTGTCTAAATTAGAAGCAAATTGGTTGAACATTACTTCTACCTAAAATGGCAGAAAACGCACCTATCTTGGTGATGGACAGGACAGCTAGAGGGGATATGGAGGAGGCTGTTATTTTTTTTTTAATAGGTGTACTTTCACCAATTTGCTGATAATTCATTGAAAGTAGATGATCGGTACAATTGCTGCCAATGCATTTTTTAAAGCTGTATTGTCATGAGTCAAATTTGATCATGTTAGGTTCTTGCATAGGTCCTATAGCATTGATAAGTTTCCACCCTCTTTCCTACATACACACATCTCTCCTGCATACACACAACTCTACTACTATCACACACGCAATTTTCCGAAATACACACACAACTCTCCTCCATACACAAACACAGTTCTAACACATATAGCTTTTCTACAGCTTTGAAGTATGCACTCACACCTCTGTTACATACACGCACTGTTTTGCTACATACTTGTACACAGCTTTCTTACATACCATACACCAACAGCTCTCTTATATACTCATGCAGCTCCACACACACAAACACTTATATATATATATATATATGTACACTCATCCATCGTATACATTACCACATCTTGAAATTCCTTCCAGGAATGTGACTGATCACATGACCTGAAAGGTTCAATGGCTAATCAACAACTTTGTTTGATTGGGACCCTATCCATGCCACCTCACATATCAGGAGTGTCGTTCTTCTTTTCATAAAGAGGTCCAAGGGCTAGTCTTGCAGAAGTTTTTTCAGCTACACAGGATGCGCAACATCCGTGCAAGTCCTGGTGACTTTCTCCCCTGCACTGCACCGATCAGATAGATCAGTGTGGGGCAGGAGAAAGGAGAACAGTTCTTTCAGTGATCATGAAGGATGCTGTCAGTGTTTTCCTCCATCAGAATAAGCAGCCTCTAGACTGTAAGAAACACACACATTTTAACATCATTTTAATTGTCTAAAATTTACTGCAGCTAAAAATTACATTTGGTTTACAATGCATTTTGCCAGATATGTTGTCACTTGTCAAAGCTAAGAATTTTACATGCTGGGTTTTTTTATGGCACATTTAGCACTGATAAGTTGTCACACTCTTGCTTAATATGTTAACATTCTGTCTGTAAACTGTATATGCATAGCTACCTTTTTGAAGCAATATTGAGATTTACTTAAGAACGTGGGGCCCAATAAATACCATCAATGGTGCCCAGTCCAAGAGATGGTGGATCCTATAGGTAAACACCACCTCATCATGCACTAAAACTTACTAAAAAAAAAAAAGATGTGAAGTTCACACATATAGAAAATGGACATTTTGTGAATACATATTACACGTATTGTAAAATAGATAGAGCTCATATGTAGAGTTTGTTTGATAAACTTTCCTACTACTTTGTCTAAATTAGAAGCAAATTGGTTGAACATTACTTCTACCTAAAATGGCAGAAAACGCACCTATCTTGGTGATGGATAGGACAGCTAGAGGGGATATGGAGGAGGCTGTTATTTTTTTTTTAATAGGTGTACTTTCACCAATTTGCTGATAATTCATTGAAAGTAGATGATCGGTACAATTGCTGCCAATGCATTTTTTAAAGCTGTATTGTCATGAGTCAAATTTGATCATGTTAGGTTCTTGCATAGGTCCTATAGCATTGATAAGTTTCCACCCTCTTTCCTACATACACACATCTCTCCTGCATACACACAACTCTACTACTATCACACACGCAATTTTCCGAAATACACACACAACTCTCCTCCATACACAAACACAGTTCTAACACATATAGCTTTTCTACAGCTTTGAAGTATGCACTCACACCTCTGTTACATACACGCACTGTTTTGCTACATACTTATACACAGCTTTCTTACATACACCAACAGCTCTCTTATATACTCATGCAGCTCCACACACACAAACACATATATATATATATATATGTACACTCATCCATCGTATACATTACCACATCTTGAAATTCCTTCCAGGAATGTGACTGATCACATGACCTGAAAGGTTCAATGGCTAATCAACAACTTTGTTTGATTGGGACCCTATCCATGCCACCTCACATATCAGGAGTGTCGTTCTTCTTTTCATAAAGAGGTCCAAGGGCTAGTCTTGCAGAAGTTTTTTCAGCTACACAGGATGCGCAACATCCGTGCAAGTCCTGGTGACTTTCTCCCCTGCACTGCACCGATCAGATAGATCAGTGTGGGGCAGGAGAAAGGAGAACAGTTCTTTCAGTGATCATGAAGGATGCTGTCAGTGTTTTCCTCCATCAGAATAAGCAGCCTCTAGACTGTAAGAAACACACACATTTTAACATCATTTTGATTGTCTAAAATTTACTGCAGCTAAAAATTACATTTGGTTTACAATGCATTTTGCCAGATATGTTGTCACTTGTCAAAGCTAAGAATTTTACATGCTGGGTTTTTTTATGGCACATTTAGCACTGATAAGTTGTCACACTCTTGCTTAATATGTTAACATTCTGTCTGTAAACTGTATATGCATAGCTACCTTTTTGAAGCAATATTGAGATTTACTTAAGAACGTGGGGCCCAATAAATACCATCAATGGTGCCCAGTCCAAGAGATGGTGGATCCTATAGGTAAACACCACCTCATCATGCACTAAAACTTACTAAAAAAAAAAAAAGATGTGAAGTTCACACATATAGAAAATGGACATTTTGTGAATACATATTACACGTATTGTAAAATAGATAGAGCTCATATGTAGAGTTTGTTTGATAAACTTTCCTACTACTTTGTCTAAATTAGAAGCAAATTGGTTGAACATTACTTCTACCTAAAATGGCAGAAAACGCACCTATCTTGGTGATGGACAGGACAGCTAGAGGGGATATGGAGGAGGCTGTTATTTTTTTTTTAATAGGTGTACTTTCACCAATTTGCTGATAATTCATTGAAAGTAGATGATCGGTACAATTGCTGCCAATGCATTTTTTAAAGCTGTATTGTCATGAGTCAAATTTGATCATGTTAGGTTCTTGCATAGGTCCTATAGCATTGATAAGTTTCCACCCTCTTTCCTACATACACACATCTCTCCTGCATACACACAACTCTACTACTATCACACACGCAATTTTCCGAAATACACACACAACTCTCCTCCATACACAAACACAGTTCTAACACATATAGCTTTTCTACAGCTTTGAAGTATGCACTCACACCTCTGTTACATACACGCACTGTTTTGCTACATACTTGTACACAGCTTTCTTACATACCATACACCAACAGCTCTCTTATATACTCATGCAGCTCCACACACACAAACACTTATATATATATATATATATGTACACTCATCCATCGTATACATTACCACATCTTGAAATTCCTTCCAGGAATGTGACTGATCACATGACCTGAAAGGTTCAATGGCTAATCAACAACTTTGTTTGATTGGGACCCTATCCATGCCACCTCACATATCAGGAGTGTCGTTCTTCTTTTCATAAAGAGGTCCAAGGGCTAGTCTTGCAGAAGTTTTTTCAGCTACACAGGATGCGCAACATCCGTGCAAGTCCTGGTGACTTTCTCCCCTGCACTGCACCGATCAGATAGATCAGTGTGGGGCAGGAGAAAGGAGAACAGTTCTTTCAGTGATCATGAAGGATGCTGTCAGTGTTTTCCTCCATCAGAATAAGCAGCCTCTAGACTGTAAGAAACACACACATTTTAACATCATTTTAATTGTCTAAAATTTACTGCAGCTAAAAATTACATTTGGTTTACAATGCATTTTGCCAGATATGTTGTCACTTGTCAAAGCTAAGAATTTTACATGCTGGGTTTTTTTATGGCACATTTAGCACTGATAAGTTGTCACACTCTTGCTTAATATGTTAACATTCTGTCTGTAAACTGTATATGCATAGCTACCTTTTTGAAGCAATATTGAGATTTACTTAAGAACGTGGGGCCCAATAAATACCATCAATGGTGCCCAGTCCAAGAGATGGTGGATCCTATAGGTAAACACCACCTCATCATGCACTAAAACTTACTAAAAAAAAAAAAGATGTGAAGTTCACACATATAGAAAATGGACATTTTGTGAATACATATTACACGTATTGTAAAATAGATAGAGCTCATATGTAGAGTTTGTTTGATAAACTTTCCTACTACTTTGTCTAAATTAGAAGCAAATTGGTTGAACATTACTTCTACCTAAAATGGCAGAAAACGCACCTATCTTGGTGATGGACAGGACAGCTAGAGGGGATATGGAGGAGGCTGTTATTTTTTTTTTAATAGGTGTACTTTCACCAATTTGCTGATAATTCATTGAAAGTAGATGATCGGTACAATTGCTGCCAATGCATTTTTTAAAGCTGTATTGTCATGAGTCAAATTTGATCATGTTAGGTTCTTGCATAGGTCCTATAGCATTGATAAGTTTCCACCCTCTTTCCTACATACACACATCTCTCCTGCATACACACAACTCTACTACTATCACACACGCAATTTTCCGAAATACACACACAACTCTCCTCCATACACAAACACAGTTCTAACACATATAGCTTTTCTACAGCTTTGAAGTATGCACTCACACCTCTGTTACATACACGCACTGTTTTGCTACATACTTGTACACAGCTTTCTTACATACCATACACCAACAGCTCTCTTATATACTCATGCAGCTCCACACACACAAACACTTATATATATATATATATATATGTACACTCATCCATCGTATACATTACCACATCTTGAAATTCCTTCCAGGAATGTGACTGATCACATGACCTGAAAGGTTCAATGGCTAATCAACAACTTTGTTTGATTGGGACCCTATCCATGCCACCTCACATATCAGGAGTGTCGTTCTTCTTTTCATAAAGAGGTCCAAGGGCTAGTCTTGCAGAAGTTTTTTCAGCTACACAGGATGCGCAACATCCGTGCAAGTCCTGGTGACTTTCTCCCCTGCACTGCACCGATCAGATAGATCAGTGTGGGGCAGGAGAAAGGAGAACAGTTCTTTCAGTGATCATGAATGATGCTGTCAGTGTTTTCCTCCATCAGAATAAGCAGCCTCTAGACTGTAAGAAACACACACATTTTAACATCATTTTAATTGTCTAAAATTTACTGCAGCTAAAAATTACATTTGGTTTACAATGCATTTTGCCAGATATGTTGTCACTTGTCAAAGCTAAGAATTTTACATGCTGGGTTTTTTTATGGCACATTTAGCACTGATAAGTTGTCACACTCTTGCTTAATATGTTAACATTCTGTCTGTAAACTGTATATGCATAGCTACCTTTTTGAAGCAATATTGAGATTTACTTAAGAACGTGGGGCCCAATAAATACCATCAATGGTGCCCAGTCCAAGAGATGGTGGATCCTATAGGTAAACACCACCTCATCATGCACTAAAACTTACTAAAAAAAAAAAAGATGTGAAGTTCACACATATAGAAAATGGACATTTTGTGAATACATATTACACGTATTGTAAAATAGATAGAGCTCATATGTAGAGTTTGTTTGATAAACTTTCCTACTACTTTGTCTAAATTAGAAGCAAATTGGTTGAACATTACTTCTACCTAAAATGGCAGAAAACGCACCTATCTTGGTGATGGATAGGACAGCTAGAGGGGATATGGAGGAGGCTGTTATTTTTTTTTTAATAGGTGTACTTTCACCAATTTGCTGATAATTCATTGAAAGTAGATGATCGGTACAATTGCTGCCAATGCATTTTTTAAAGCTGTATTGTCATGAGTCAAATTTGATCATGTTAGGTTCTTGCATAGGTCCTATAGCATTGATAAGTTTCCACCCTCTTTCCTACATACACACATCTCTCCTGCATACACACAACTCTACTACTATCACACACGCAATTTTCCGAAATACACACACAACTCTCCTCCATACACAAACACAGTTCTAACACATATAGCTTTTCTACAGCTTTGAAGTATGCACTCACACCTCTGTTACATACACGCACTATTTTGCTACATACTTATACACAGCTTTCTTACATACACCAACAGCTCTCTTATATACTCATGCAGCTCCACACACACAAACACATATATATATATATATATATGTACACTCATCCATCGTATACATTACCACATCTTGAAATTCCTTCCAGGAATGTGACTGATCACATGACCTGAAAGGTTCAATGGCTAATCAACAACTTTGTTTGATTGGGACCCTATCCATGCCACCTCACATATCAGGAGTGTCGTTCTTCTTTTCATAAAGAGGTCCAAGGGCTAGTCTTGCAGAAGTTTTTTCAGCTACACAGGATGCGCAACATCCGTGCAAGTCCTGGTGACTTTCTCCCCTGCACTGCACCGATCAGATAGATCAGTGTGGGGCAGGAGAAAGGAGAACAGTTCTTTCAGTGATCATGAAGGATGCTGTCAGTGTTTTCCTCCATCAGAATAAGCAGCCTCTAGACTGTAAGAAACACACACATTTTAACATCATTTTGATTGTCTAAAATTTACTGCAGCTAAAAATTACATTTGGTTTACAATGCATTTTGCCAGATATGTTGTCACTTGTCAAAGCTAAGAATTTTACATGCTGGGTTTTTTTATGGCACATTTAGCACTGATAAGTTGTCACACTCTTGCTTAATATGTTAACATTCTGTCTGTAAACTGTATATGCATAGCTACCTTTTTGAAGCAATATTGAGATTTACTTAAGAACGTGGGGCCCAATAAATACCATCAATGGTGCCCAGTCCAAGAGATGGTGGATCCTATAGGTAAACACCACCTCATCATGCACTAAAACTTACTAAAAAAAAAAAAAGATGTGAAGTTCACACATATAGAAAATGGACATTTTGTGAATACATATTACACGTATTGTAAAATAGATAGAGCTCATATGTAGAGTTTGTTTGATAAACTTTCCTACTACTTTGTCTAAATTAGAAGCAAATTGGTTGAACATTACTTCTACCTAAAATGGCAGAAAACGCACCTATCTTGGTGATGGACAGGACAGCTAGAGGGGATATGGAGGAGGCTGTTATTTTTTTTTTAATAGGTGTACTTTCACCAATTTGCTGATAATTCATTGAAAGTAGATGATCGGTACAATTGCTGCCAATGCATTTTTTAAAGCTGTATTGTCATGAGTCAAATTTGATCATGTTAGGTTCTTGCATAGGTCCTATAGCATTGATAAGTTTCCACCCTCTTTCCTACATACACACATCTCTCCTGCATACACACAACTCTACTACTATCACACACGCAATTTTCCGAAATACACACACAACTCTCCTCCATACACAAACACAGTTCTAACACATATAGCTTTTCTACAGCTTTGAAGTATGCACTCACACCTCTGTTACATACACGCACTGTTTTGCTACATACTTGTACACAGCTTTCTTACATACACCAACAGCTCTCTTATATACTCATGCAGCTCCACACACACAAACACTTATATATATATATATATATATGTACACTCATCCATCGTATACATTACCACATCTTGAAATTCCTTCCAGGAATGTGACTGATCACATGACCTGAAAGGTTCAATGGCTAATCAACAACTTTGTTTGATTGGGACCCTATCCATGCCACCTCACATATCAGGAGTGTCGTTCTTCTTTTCATAAAGAGGTCCAAGGGCTAGTCTTGCAGAAGTTTTTTCAGCTACACAGGATGCGCAACATCCGTGCAAGTCCTGGTGACTTTCTCCCCTGCACTGCACCGATCAGATAGATCAGTGTGGGGCAGGAGAAAGGAGAACAGTTCTTTCAGTGATCATGAAGGATGCTGTCAGTGTTTTCCTCCATCAGAATAAGCAGCCTCTAGACTGTAAGAAACACACACATTTTAACATCATTTTGATTGTCTAAAATTTACTGCAGCTAAAAATTACATTTGGTTTACAATGCATTTTGCCAGATATGTTGTCACTTGTCAAAGCTAAGAATTTTACATGCTGGGTTTTTTTATGGCACATTTAGCACTGATAAGTTGTCACACTCTTGCTTAATATGTTAACATTCTGTCTGTAAACTGTATATGCATAGCTACCTTTTTGAAGCAATATTGAGATTTACTTAAGAACGTGGGGCCCAATAAATACCATCAATGGTGCCCAGTCCAAGAGATGGTGGATCCTATAGGTAAACACCACCTCATCATGCACTAAAACTTACTAAAAAAAAAAAAAGATGTGAAGTTCACACATATAGAAAATGGACATTTTGTGAATACATATTACACGTATTGTAAAATAGAGCTCATATGTAGAGTTTGTTTGATAAACTTTCCTACTACTTTGTCTAAATTAGAAGCAAATTGGTTGAACATTACTTCTACCTAAAATGGCAGAAAACGCACCTATCTTGGTGATGGACAGGACAGCTAGAGGGGATATGGAGGAGGCTGTTATTTTTTTTTTAATAGGTGTACTTTCACCAATTTGCTGATAATTCATTGAAAGTAGATGATCGGTACAATTGCTGCCAATGCATTTTTTAAAGCTGTATTGTCATGAGTCAAATTTGATCATGTTAGGTTCTTGCATAGGTCCTATAGCATTGATAAGTTTCCACCCTCTTTCCTACATACACACATCTCTCCTGCATACACACAACTCTACTACTATCACACACGCAATTTTCCGAAATACACACACAACTCTCCTCCATACACAAACACAGTTCTAACACATATAGCTTTTCTACAGCTTTGAAGTATGCACTCACACCTCTGTTACATACACGCACTGTTTTGCTACATACTTGTACACAGCTTTCTTACATACACCAACAGCTCTCTTATATACTCATGCAGCTCCACACACACAAACACTTATATATATATATATATGTACACTCATCCATCGTATACATTACCACATCTTGAAATTCCTTCCAGGAATGTGACTGATCACATGACCTGAAAGGTTCAATGGCTAATCAACAACTTTGTTTGATTGGGACCCTATCCATGCCACCTCACATATCAGGAGTGTCGTTCTTCTTTTCATAAAGAGGTCCAAGGGCTAGTCTTGCAGAAGTTTTTTCAGCTACACAGGATGCGCAACATCCGTGCAAGTCCTGGTGACTTTCTCCCCTGCACTGCACCGATCAGATAGATCAGTGTGGGGCAGGAGAAAGGAGAACAGTTCTTTCAGTGATCATGAAGGATGCTGTCAGTGTTTTCCTCCATCAGAATAAGCAGCCTCTAGACTGTAAGAAACACACACATTTTAACATCATTTTGATTGTCTAAAATTTACTGCAGCTAAAAATTACATTTGGTTTACAATGCATTTTGCCAGATATGTTGTCACTTGTCAAAGCTAAGAATTTTACATGCTGGGTTTTTTTATGGCACATTTAGCACTGATAAGTTGTCACACTCTTGCTTAATATGTTAACATTCTGTCTGTAAACTGTATATGCATAGCTACCTTTTTGAAGCAATATTGAGATTTACTTAAGAACGTGGGGCCCAATAAATACCATCAATGGTGCCCAGTCCAAGAGATGGTGGATCCTATAGGTAAACACCACCTCATCATGCACTAAAACTTACTAAAAAAAAAAAAGATGTGAAGTTCACACATATAGAAAATGGACATTTTGTGAATACATATTACACGTATTGTAAAATAGATAGAGCTCATATGTAGAGTTTGTTTGATAAACTTTCCTACTACTTTGTCTAAATTAGAAGCAAATTGGTTGAACATTACTTCTACCTAAAATGGCAGAAAACGCACCTATCTTGGTGATGGACAGGACAGCTAGAGGGGATATGGAGGAGGCTGTTATTTTTTTTTTAATAGGTGTACTTTCACCAATTTGCTGATAATTCATTGAAAGTAGATGATCGGTACAATTGCTGCCAATGCATTTTTTAAAGCTGTATTGTCATGAGTCAAATTTGATCATGTTAGGTTCTTGCATAGGTCCTATAGCATTGATAAGTTTCCACCCTCTTTCCTACATACACACATCTCTCCTGCATACACACAACTCTACTACTATCACACACGCAATTTTCCGAAATACACACACAACTCTCCTCCATACACAAACACAGTTCTAACACATATAGCTTTTCTACAGCTTTGAAGTATGCACTCACACCTCTGTTACATACACGCACTGTTTTGCTACATACTTGTACACAGCTTTCTTACATACCATACACCAACAGCTCTCTTATATACTCATGCAGCTCCACACACACAAACACTTATATATATATATATATATGTACACTCATCCATCGTATACATTACCACATCTTGAAATTCCTTCCAGGAATGTGACTGATCACATGACCTGAAAGGTTCAATGGCTAATCAACAACTTTGTTTGATTGGGACCCTATCCATGCCACCTCACATATCAGGAGTGTCGTTCTTCTTTTCATAAAGAGGTCCAAGGGCTAGTCTTGCAGAAGTTTTTTCAGCTACACAGGATGCGCAACATCCGTGCAAGTCCTGGTGACTTTCTCCCCTGCACTGCACCGATCAGATAGATCAGTGTGGGGCAGGAGAAAGGAGAACAGTTCTTTCAGTGATCATGAAGGATGCTGTCAGTGTTTTCCTCCATCAGAATAAGCAGCCTCTAGACTGTAAGAAACACACACATTTTAACATCATTTTGATTGTCTAAAATTTACTGCAGCTAAAAATTACATTTGGTTTACAATGCATTTTGCCAGATATGTTGTCACTTGTCAAAGCTAAGAATTTTACATGCTGGGTTTTTTTATGGCACATTTAGCACTGATAAGTTGTCACACTCTTGCTTAATATGTTAACATTCTGTCTGTAAACTGTATATGCATAGCTACCTTTTTGAAGCAATATTGAGATTTACTTAAGAACGTGGGGCCCAATAAATACCATCAATGGTGCCCAGTCCAAGAGATGGTGGATCCTATAGGTAAACACCACCTCATCATGCACTAAAACTTACTAAAAAAAAAAAAGATGTGAAGTTCACACATATAGAAGATGGACATTTTGTGAATACATATTACACGTATTGTAAAATAGATAGAGCTCATATGTAGAGTTTGTTTGATAAACTTTCCTACTACTTTGTCTAAATTAGAAGCAAATTGGTTGAACATTACTTCTACCTAAAATGGCAGAAAACGCACCTATCTTGGTGATGGACAGGACAGCTAGAGGGGATATGGAGGAGGCTGTTATTTTTTTTTTAATAGGTGTACTTTCACCAATTTGCTGATAATTCATTGAAAGTAGATGATCGGTACAATTGCTGCCAATGCATTTTTTAAAGCTGTATTGTCATGAGTCAAATTTGATCATGTTAGGTTCTTGCATAGGTCCTATAGCATTGATAAGTTTCCACCCTCTTTCCTACATACACACATCTCTCCTGCATACACACAACTCTACTACTATCACACACGCAATTTTCCGAAATACACACACAACTCTCCTCCATACACAAACACAGTTCTAACACATATAGCTTTTCTACAGCTTTGAAGTATGCACTCACACCTCTGTTACATACACGCACTGTTTTGCTACATACTTGTACACAGCTTTCTTACATACACCAACAGCTCTCTTATATACTCATGCAGCTCCACACACACAAACACTTATATATATATATATATATATATATATATATATATGTACACTCATCCATCGTATACATTACCACATCTTGAAATTCCTTCCAGGAATGTGACTGATCACATGACCTGAAAGGTTCAATGGTTAATCAACAACTTTGTTTGATTGGGACCCTATCCATGCCACCTCACATATCAGGAGTGTCGTTCTTCTTTTCATAAAGAGGTCCAAGGGCTAGTCTTGCAGAAGTTTTTTCAGCTACACAGGATGCGCAACATCCGTGCAAGTCCTGGTGACTTTCTCCCCTGCACTGCACCGATCAGATAGATCAGTGTGGGGCAGGAGAAAGGAGAACAGTTCTTTCAGTGATCATGAAGGATGCTGTCAGTGTTTTCCTCCATCAGAATAAGCAGCCTCTAGACTGTAAGAAACACACACATTTTAACATCATTTTAATTGTTTAAATTTACTGCAGCTAAAAATTACATTTGGTTTACAATGCATTTTGCCAGATATGTTGTCACTTGTCAAAGCTAAGAATTTTACATGCTGGGTTTTTTTATGGCACATTTAGCACTGATAAGTTGTCACACTCTTGCTTAATATGTTAACATTCTGTCTGTAAACTGTATATGCATAGCTACCTTTTTGAAGCAATATTGAGATTTACTTAAGAACGTGGGGCCCAATAAATACCATCAATGGTGCCCAGTCCAAGAGATGGTGGATCCTATAGGTAAACACCACCTCATCATGCACTAAAACTTACTAAAAAAAAAAAAGATGTGAAGTTCACACATATAGAAAATGGACATTTTGTGAATACATATTACACGTATTGTAAAATAGATAGAGCTCATATGTAGAGTTTGTTTGATAAACTTTCCTACTACTTTGTCTAAATTAGAAGCAAATTGGTTGAACATTACTTCTACCTAAAATGGCAGAAAACGCACCTATCTTGGTGATGGATAGGACAGCTAGAGGGGATATGGAGGAGGCTGTTATTTTTTTTTTAATAGGTGTACTTTCACCAATTTGCTGATAATTCATTGAAAGTAGATGATCGGTACAATTGCTGCCAATGCATTTTTTAAAGCTGTATTGTCATGAGTCAAATTTGATCATGTTAGGTTCTTGCATAGGTCCTATAGCATTGATAAGTTTCCACCCTCTTTCCTACATACACACATCTCTCCTGCATACACACAACTCTACTACTATCACACACGCAATTTTCCGAAATACACACACAACTCTCCTCCATACACAAACACAGTTCTAACACATATAGCTTTTCTACAGCTTTGAAGTATGCACTCACACCTCTGTTACATACACGCACTGTTTTGCTACATACTTATACACAGCTTTCTTACATACACCAACAGCTCTCTTATATACTCATGCAGCTCCACACACACAAACACATATATATATATATGTACACTCATCCATCGTATACATTACCACATCTTGAAATTCCTTCCAGGAATGTGACTGATCACATGACCTGAAAGGTTCAATGGCTAATCAACAACTTTGTTTGATTGGGACCCTATCCATGCCACCTCACATATCAGGAGTGTCGTTCTTCTTTTCATAAAGAGGTCCAAGGGCTAGTCTTGCAGAAGTTTTTTCAGCTACACAGGATGCGCAACATCCGTGCAAGTCCTGGTGACTTTCTCCCCTGCACTGCACCGATCAGATAGATCAGTGTGGGGCAGGAGAAAGGAGAACAGTTCTTTCAGTGATCATGAAGGATGCTGTCAGTGTTTTCCTCCATCAGAATAAGCAGCCTCTAGACTGTAAGAAACACACATTTTAACATCATTTTGATTGTCTAAAATTTACTGCAGCTAAAAATTACATTTGGTTTACAATGCATTTTGCCAGATATGTTGTCACTTGTCAAAGCTAAGAATTTTACATGCTGGGTTTTTTTATGGCACATTTAGCACTGATAAGTTGTCACACTCTTGCTTAATATGTTAACATTCTGTCTGTAAACTGTATATGCATAGCTACCTTTTTGAAGCAATATTGAGATTTACTTAAGAACGTGGGGCCCAATAAATACCATCAATGGTGCCCAGTCCAAGAGATGGTGGATCCTATAGGTAAACACCACCTCATCATGCACTAAAACTTACTAAAAAAAAAAAAGATGTGAAGTTCACACATATAGAAGATGGACATTTTGTGAATACATATTACACGTATTGTAAAATAGATAGAGCTCATATGTAGAGTTTGTTTGATAAACTTTCCTACTACTTTGTCTAAATTAGAAGCAAATTGGTTGAACATTACTTCTACCTAAAATGGCAGAAAACGCACCTATCTTGGTGATGGACAGGACAGCTAGAGGGGATATGGAGGAGGCTGTTATTTTTTTTTTAATAGGTGTACTTTCACCAATTTGCTGATAATTCATTGAAAGTAGATGATCGGTACAATTGCTGCCAATGCATTTTTTAAAGCTGTATTGTCATGAGTCAAATTTGATCATGTTAGGTTCTTGCATAGGTCCTATAGCATTGATAAGTTTCCACCCTCTTTCCTACATACACACATCTCTCCTGCATACACACAACTCTACTACTATCACACACGCAATTTTCCGAAATACACACACAACTCTCCTCCATACACAAACACAGTTCTAACACATATAGCTTTTCTACAGCTTTGAAGTATGCACTCACACCTCTGTTACATACACGCACTGTTTTGCTACATACTTGTACACAGCTTTCTTACATACCATACACCAACAGCTCTCTTATATACTCATGCAGCTCCACACACACAAACACTTATATATATATATATATATGTACACTCATCCATCGTATAAATTACCACATCTTGAAATTCCTTCCAGGAATGTGACTGATCACATGACCTGAAAGGTTCAATGGTTAATCAACAACTTTGTTTGATTGGGACCCTATCCATGCCACCTCACATATCAGGAGTGTCGTTCTTCTTTTCATAAAGAGGTCCAAGGGCTAGTCTTGCAGAAGTTTTTTCAGCTACACAGGATGCGCAACATCCGTGCAAGTCCTGGTGACTTTCTCCCCTGCACTGCACCGATCAGATAGATCAGTGTGGGGCAGGAGAAAGGAGAACAGTTCTTTCAGTGATCATGAAGGATGCTGTCAGTGTTTTCCTCCATCAGAATAAGCAGCCTCTAGACTGTAAGAAACACACACATTTTAACATCATTTTAATTGTCTAAAATTTACTGCAGCTAAAAATTACATTTGGTTTACAATGCATTTTGCCAGATATGTTGTCACTTGTCAAAGCTAAGAATTTTACATGCTGGGTTTTTTTATGGCACATTTAGCACTGATAAGTTGTCACACTCTTGCTTAATATGTTAACATTCTGTCTGTAAACTGTATATGCATAGCTACCTTTTTGAAGCAATATTGAGATTTACTTAAGAACGTGGGGCCCAATAAATACCATCAATGGTGCCCAGTCCAAGAGATGGTGGATCCTATAGGTAAACACCACCTCATCATGCACTAAAACTTACTAAAAAAAAAAAGATGTGAAGTTCACACATATAGAAAATGGACATTTTGTGAATACATATTACACGTATTGTAAAATAGATAGAGCTCATATGTAGAGTTTGTTTGATAAACTTTCCTACTACTTTGTCTAAATTAGAAGCAAATTGGTTGAACATTACTTCTACCTAAAATGGCAGAAAACGCACCTATCTTGGTGATGGATAGGACAGCTAGAGGGGATATGGAGGAGGCTGTTATTTTTTTTTTAATAGGTGTACTTTCACCAATTTGCTGATAATTCATTGAAAGTAGATGATCGGTACAATTGCTGCCAATGCATTTTTTAAAGCTGTATTGTCATGAGTCAAATTTGATCATGTTAGGTTCTTGCATAGGTCCTATAGCATTGATAAGTTTCCACCCTCTTTCCTACATACACACATCTCTCCTGCATACACACAACTCTACTACTATCACACACGCAATTTTCCGAAATACACACACAACTCTCCTCCATACACAAACACAGTTCTAACACATATAGCTTTTCTACAGCTTTGAAGTATGCACTCACACCTCTGTTACATACACGCACTGTTTTGCTACATACTTATACACAGCTTTCTTACATACACCAACAGCTCTCTTATATACTCATGCAGCTCCACACACACAAACACATATATATATATATATATATGTACACTCATCCATCGTATACATTACCACATCTTGAAATTCCTTCCAGGAATGTGACTGATCACATGACCTGAAAGGTTCAATGGTTAATCAACAACTTTGTTTGATTGGGACCCTATCCATGCCACCTCACATATCAGGAGTGTCGTTCTTCTTTTCATAAAGAGGTCCAAGGGCTAGTCTTGCAGAAGTTTTTTCAGCTACACAGGATGCGCAACATCCGTGCAAGTCCTGGTGACTTTCTCCCCTGCACTGCACCGATCAGATAGATCAGTGTGGGGCAGGAGAAAGGAGAACAGTTCTTTCAGTGATCATGAAGGATGCTGTCAGTGTTTTCCTCCATCAGAATAAGCAGCCTCTAGACTGTAAGAAACACACACATTTTAACATCATTTTAATTGTCTAAAATTTACTGCAGCTAAAAATTACATTTGGTTTACAATGCATTTTGCCAGATATGTTGTCACTTGTCAAAGCTAAGAATTTTACATGCTGGGTTTTTTTATGGCACATTTAGCACTGATAAGTTGTCACACTCTTGCTTAATATGTTAACATTCTGTCTGTAAACTGTATATGCATAGCTACCTTTTTGAAGCAATATTGAGATTTACTTAAGAACGTGGGGCCCAATAAATACCATCAATGGTGCCCAGTCCAAGAGATGGTGGATCCTATAGGTAAACACCACCTCATCATGCACTAAAACTTACTAAAAAAAAAAAAGATGTGAAGTTCACACATATAGAAAATGGACATTTTGTGAATACATATTACACGTATTGTAAAATAGATAGAGCTCATATGTAGAGTTTGTTTGATAAACTTTCCTACTACTTTGTCTAAATTAGAAGCAAATTGGTTGAACATTACTTCTACCTAAAATGGCAGAAAACGCACCTATCTTGGTGATGGATAGGACAGCTAGAGGGGATATGGAGGAGGCTGTTATTTTTTTTTTAATAGGTGTACTTTCACCAATTTGCTGATAATTCATTGAAAGTAGATGATCGGTACAATTGCTGCCAATGCATTTTTTAAAGCTGTATTGTCATGAGTCAAATTTGATCATGTTAGGTTCTTGCATAGGTCCTATAGCATTGATAAGTTTCCACCCTCTTTCCTACATACACACATCTCTCCTGCATACACACAACTCTACTACTATCACACACGCAATTTTCCGAAATACACACACAACTCTCCTCCATACACAAACACAGTTCTAACACATATAGCTTTTCTACAGCTTTGAAGTATGCACTCACACCTCTGTTACATACACGCACTGTTTTGCTACATACTTATACACAGCTTTCTTACATACACCAACAGCTCTCTTATATACTCATGCAGCTCCACACACACAAACACATATATATATATATGTACACTCATCCATCGTATACATTACCACATCTTGAAATTCCTTCCAGGAATGTGACTGATCACATGACCTGAAAGGTTCAATGGCTAATCAACAACTTTGTTTGATTGGGACCCTATCCATGCCACCTCACATATCAGGAGTGTCGTTCTTCTTTTCATAAAGAGGTCCAAGGGCTAGTCTTGCAGAAGTTTTTTCAGCTACACAGGATGCGCAACATCCGTGCAAGTCCTGGTGACTTTCTCCCCTGCACTGCACCGATCAGATAGATCAGTGTGGGGCAGGAGAAAGGAGAACAGTTCTTTCAGTGATCATGAAGGATGCTGTCAGTGTTTTCCTCCATCAGAATAAGCAGCCTCTAGACTGTAAGAAACACACATTTTAACATCATTTTGATTGTCTAAAATTTACTGCAGCTAAAAATTACATTTGGTTTACAATGCATTTTGCCAGATATGTTGTCACTTGTCAAAGCTAAGAATTTTACATGCTGGGTTTTTTTATGGCACATTTAGCACTGATAAGTTGTCACACTCTTGCTTAATATGTTAACATTCTGTCTGTAAACTGTATATGCATAGCTACCTTTTTGAAGCAATATTGAGATTTACTTAAGAACGTGGGGCCCAATAAATACCATCAATGGTGCCCAGTCCAAGAGATGGTGGATCCTATAGGTAAACACCACCTCATCATGCACTAAAACTTACTAAAAAAAAAAAAGATGTGAAGTTCACACATATAGAAGATGGACATTTTGTGAATACATATTACACGTATTGTAAAATAGATAGAGCTCATATGTAGAGTTTGTTTGATAAACTTTCCTACTACTTTGTCTAAATTAGAAGCAAATTGGTTGAACATTACTTCTACCTAAAATGGCAGAAAACGCACCTATCTTGGTGATGGACAGGACAGCTAGAGGGGATATGGAGGAGGCTGTTATTTTTTTTTTAATAGGTGTACTTTCACCAATTTGCTGATAATTCATTGAAAGTAGATGATCGGTACAATTGCTGCCAATGCATTTTTTAAAGCTGTATTGTCATGAGTCAAATTTGATCATGTTAGGTTCTTGCATAGGTCCTATAGCATTGATAAGTTTCCACCCTCTTTCCTACATACACACATCTCTCCTGCATACACACAACTCTACTACTATCACACACGCAATTTTCCGAAATACACACACAACTCTCCTCCATACACAAACACAGTTCTAACACATATAGCTTTTCTACAGCTTTGAAGTATGCACTCACACCTCTGTTACATACACGCACTGTTTTGCTACATACTTGTACACAGCTTTCTTACATACCATACACCAACAGCTCTCTTATATACTCATGCAGCTCCACACACACAAACACTTATATATATATATATATATGTACACTCATCCATCGTATACATTACCACATCTTGAAATTCCTTCCAGGAATGTGACTGATCACATGACCTGAAAGGTTCAATGGTTAATCAACAACTTTGTTTGATTGGGACCCTATCCATGCCACCTCACATATCAGGAGTGTCGTTCTTCTTTTCATAAAGAGGTCCAAGGGCTAGTCTTGCAGAAGTTTTTTCAGCTACACAGGATGCGCAACATCCGTGCAAGTCCTGGTGACTTTCTCCCCTGCACTGCACCGATCAGATAGATCAGTGTGGGGCAGGAGAAAGGAGAACAGTTCTTTCAGTGATCATGAAGGATGCTGTCAGTGTTTTCCTCCATCAGAATAAGCAGCCTCTAGACTGTAAGAAACACACACATTTTAACATCATTTTAATTGTCTAAAATTTACTGCAGCTAAAAATTACATTTGGTTTACAATGCATTTTGCCAGATATGTTGTCACTTGTCAAAGCTAAGAATTTTACATGCTGGGTTTTTTTATGGCACATTTAGCACTGATAAGTTGTCACACTCTTGCTTAATATGTTAACATTCTGTCTGTAAACTGTATATGCATAGCTACCTTTTTGAAGCAATATTGAGATTTACTTAAGAACGTGGGGCCCAATAAATACCATCAATGGTGCCCAGTCCAAGAGATGGTGGATCCTATAGGTAAACACCACCTCATCATGCACTAAAACTTACTAAAAAAAAAAAGATGTGAAGTTCACACATAT
This sequence comes from Phyllobates terribilis, assembly GCF_046119375.1. Lineage (NCBI taxonomy): Eukaryota > Metazoa > Chordata > Amphibia > Anura > Dendrobatidae > Phyllobates > Phyllobates terribilis. The sequence continues at coordinate 133,705 of NW_027364149.1, read as the reverse complement.
AGAAAATGGACATTTTGTGAATACATATTACACGTATTGTAAAATAGATAGAGCTCATATGTAGAGTTTGTTTGATAAACTTTCCTACTACTTTGTCTAAATTAGAAGCAAATTGGTTGAACATTACTTCTACCTAAAATGGCAGAAAACGCACCTATCTTGGTGATGGATAGGACAGCTAGAGGGGATATGGAGGAGGCTGTTATTTTTTTTTTAATAGGTGTACTTTCACCAATTTGCTGATAATTCATTGAAAGTAGATGATCGGTACAATTGCTGCCAATGCATTTTTTAAAGCTGTATTGTCATGAGTCAAATTTGATCATGTTAGGTTCTTGCATAGGTCCTATAGCATTGATAAGTTTCCACCCTCTTTCCTACATACACACATCTCTCCTGCATACACACAACTCTACTACTATCACACACGCAATTTTCCGAAATACACACACAACTCTCCTCCATACACAAACACAGTTCTAACACATATAGCTTTTCTACAGCTTTGAAGTATGCACTCACACCTCTGTTACATACACGCACTGTTTTGCTACATACTTATACACAGCTTTCTTACATACACCAACAGCTCTCTTATATACTCATGCAGCTCCACACACACAAACACATATATATATATATATATATGTACACTCATCCATCGTATACATTACCACATCTTGAAATTCCTTCCAGGAATGTGACTGATCACATGACCTGAAAGGTTCAATGGCTAATCAACAACTTTGTTTGATTGGGACCCTATCCATGCCACCTCACATATCAGGAGTGTCGTTCTTCTTTTCATAAAGAGGTCCAAGGGCTAGTCTTGCAGAAGTTTTTTCAGCTACACAGGATGCGCAACATCCGTGCAAGTCCTGGTGACTTTCTCCCCTGCACTGCACCGATCAGATAGATCAGTGTGGGGCAGGAGAAAGGAGAACAGTTCTTTCAGTGATCATGAAGGATGCTGTCAGTGTTTTCCTCCATCAGAATAAGCAGCCTCTAGACTGTAAGAAACACACACATTTTAACATCATTTTGATTGTCTAAAATTTACTGCAGCTAAAAATTACATTTGGTTTACAATGCATTTTGCCAGATATGTTGTCACTTGTCAAAGCTAAGAATTTTACATGCTGGGTTTTTTTATGGCACATTTAGCACTGATAAGTTGTCACACTCTTGCTTAATATGTTAACATTCTGTCTGTAAACTGTATATGCATAGCTACCTTTTTGAAGCAATATTGAGATTTACTTAAGAACGTGGGGCCCAATAAATACCATCAATGGTGCCCAGTCCAAGAGATGGTGGATCCTATAGGTAAACACCACCTCATCATGCACTAAAACTTACTAAAAAAAAAAAAAGATGTGAAGTTCACACATATAGAAAATGGACATTTTGTGAATACATATTACACGTATTGTAAAATAGATAGAGCTCATATGTAGAGTTTGTTTGATAAACTTTCCTACTACTTTGTCTAAATTAGAAGCAAATTGGTTGAACATTACTTCTACCTAAAATGGCAGAAAACGCACCTATCTTGGTGATGGACAGGACAGCTAGAGGGGATATGGAGGAGGCTGTTATTTTTTTTTTAATAGGTGTACTTTCACCAATTTGCTGATAATTCATTGAAAGTAGATGATCGGTACAATTGCTGCCAATGCATTTTTTAAAGCTGTATTGTCATGAGTCAAATTTGATCATGTTAGGTTCTTGCATAGGTCCTATAGCATTGATAAGTTTCCACCCTCTTTCCTACATACACACATCTCTCCTGCATACACACAACTCTACTACTATCACACACGCAATTTTCCGAAATACACACACAACTCTCCTCCATACACAAACACAGTTTTAACACATATAGCTTTTCTACAGCTTTGAAGTATGCACTCACACCTCTGTTACATACACGCACTGTTTTGCTACATACTTGTACACAGCTTTCTTACATACACCAACAGCTCTCTTATATACTCATGCAGCTCCACACACACAAACACTTATATATATATATATATATATATATATATATATGTACACTCATCCATCGTATACATTACCACATCTTGAAATTCCTTCCAGGAATGTGACTGATCACATGACCTGAAAGGTTCAATGGCTAATCAACAACTTTGTTTGATTGGGACCCTATCCATGCCACCTCACATATCAGGAGTGTCGTTCTTCTTTTCATAAAGAGGTCCAAGGGCTAGTCTTGCAGAAGTTTTTTCAGCTACACAGGATGCGCAACATCCGTGCAAGTCCTGGTGACTTTCTCCCCTGCACTGCACCGATCAGATAGATCAGTGTGGGGCAGGAGAAAGGAGAACAGTTCTTTCAGTGATCATGAAGGATGCTGTCAGTGTTTTCCTCCATCAGAATAAGCAGCCTCTAGACTGTAAGAAACACACACATTTTAACATCATTTTGATTGTCTAAAATTTACTGCAGCTAAAAATTACATTTGGTTTACAATGCATTTTGCCAGATATGTTGTCACTTGTCAAAGCTAAGAATTTTACATGCTGGGTTTTTTTATGGCACATTTAGCACTGATAAGTTGTCACACTCTTGCTTAATATGTTAACATTCTGTCTGTAAACTGTATATGCATAGCTACCTTTTTGAAGCAATATTGAGATTTACTTAAGAACGTGGGGCCCAATAAATACCATCAATGGTGCCCAGTCCAAGAGATGGTGGATCCTATAGGTAAACACCACCTCATCATGCACTAAAACTTACTAAAAAAAAAAAAAGATGTGAAGTTCACACATATAGAAGATGGACATTTTGTGAATACATATTACACGTATTGTAAAATAGATAGAGCTCATATGTAGAGTTTGTTTGATAAACTTTCCTACTACTTTGTCTAAATTAGAAGCAAATTGGTTGAACATTACTTCTACCTAAAATGGCAGAAAACGCACCTATCTTGGTGATGGACAGGACAGCTAGAGGGGATATGGAGGAGGCTGTTATTTTTTTTTTAATAGGTGTACTTTCACCAATTTGCTGATAATTCATTGAAAGTAGATGATCGGTACAATTGCTGCCAATGCATTTTTTAAAGCTGTATTGTCATGAGTCAAATTTGATCATGTTAGGTTCTTGCATAGGTCCTATAGCATTGATAAGTTTCCACCCTCTTTCCTACATACACACATCTCTCCTGCATACACACAACTCTACTACTATCACACACGCAATTTTCCGAAATACACACACAACTCTCCTCCATACACAAACACAGTTCTAACACATATAGCTTTTCTACAGCTTTGAAGTATGCACTCACACCTCTGTTACATACACGCACTGTTTTGCTACATACTTGTACACAGCTTTCTTACATACACCAACAGCTCTCTTATATACTCATGCAGCTCCACACACACAAACACTTATATATATATATATATATATATATATATGTACACTCATCCATCGTATACATTACCACATCTTGAAATTCCTTCCAGGAATGTGACTGATCACATGACCTGAAAGGTTCAATGGTTAATCAACAACTTTGTTTGATTGGGACCCTATCCATGCCACCTCACATATCAGGAGTGTCGTTCTTCTTTTCATAAAGAGGTCCAAGGGCTAGTCTTGCAGAAGTTTTTTCAGCTACACAGGATGCGCAACATCCGTGCAAGTCCTGGTGACTTTCTCCCCTGCACTGCACCGATCAGATAGATCAGTGTGGGGCAGGAGAAAGGAGAACAGTTCTTTCAGTGATCATGAAGGATGCTGTCAGTGTTTTCCTCCATCAGAATAAGCAGCCTCTAGACTGTAAGAAACACACACATTTTAACATCATTTTGATTGTCTAAAATTTACTGCAGCTAAAAATTACATTTGGTTTACAATGCATTTTGCCAGATATGTTGTCACTTGTCAAAGCTAAGAATTTTACATGCTGGGTTTTTTTATGGCACATTTAGCACTGATAAGTTGTCACACTCTTGCTTAATATGTTAACATTCTGTCTGTAAACTGTATATGCATAGCTACCTTTTTGAAGCAATATTGAGATTTACTTAAGAACGTGGGGCCCAATAAATACCATCAATGGTGCCCAGTCCAAGAGATGGTGGATCCTATAGGTAAACACCACCTCATCATGCACTAAAACTTACTAAAAAAAAAAAAGATGTGAAGTTCACACATATAGAAGATGGACATTTTGTGAATACATATTACACGTATTGTAAAATAGATAGAGCTCATATGTAGAGTTTGTTTGATAAACTTTCCTACTACTTTGTCTAAATTAGAAGCAAATTGGTTGAACATTACTTCTACCTAAAATGGCAGAAAACGCACCTATCTTGGTGATGGACAGGACAGCTAGAGGGGATATGGAGGAGGCTGTTATTTTTTTTTTAATAGGTGTACTTTCACCAATTTGCTGATAATTCATTGAAAGTAGATGATCGGTACAATTGCTGCCAATGCATTTTTTAAAGCTGTATTGTCATGAGTCAAATTTGATCATGTTAGGTTCTTGCATAGGTCCTATAGCATTGATAAGTTTCCACCCTCTTTCCTACATACACACATCTCTCCTGCATACACACAACTCTACTACTATCACACACGCAATTTTCCGAAATACACACACAACTCTCCTCCATACACAAACACAGTTCTAACACATATAGCTTTTCTACAGCTTTGAAGTATGCACTCACACCTCTGTTACATACACGCACTGTTTTGCTACATACTTGTACACAGCTTTCTTACATACACCAACAGCTCTCTTATATACTCATGCAGCTCCACACACACAAACACTTATATATATATATATATATATATATATGTACACTCATCCATCGTATACATTACCACATCTTGAAATTCCTTCCAGGAATGTGACTGATCACATGACCTGAAAGGTTCAATGGTTAATCAACAACTTTGTTTGATTGGGACCCTATCCATGCCACCTCACATATCAGGAGTGTCGTTCTTCTTTTCATAAAGAGGTCCAAGGGCTAGTCTTGCAGAAGTTTTTTCAGCTACACAGGATGCGCAACATCCGTGCAAGTCCTGGTGACTTTCTCCCCTGCACTGCACCGATCAGATAGATCAGTGTGGGGCAGGAGAAAGGAGAACAGTTCTTTCAGTGATCATGAAGGATGCTGTCAGTGTTTTCCTCCATCAGAATAAGCAGCCTCTAGACTGTAAGAAACACACACATTTTAACATCATTTTAATTGTCTAAAATTTACTGCAGCTAAAAATTACATTTGGTTTACAATGCATTTTGCCAGATATGTTGTCACTTGTCAAAGCTAAGAATTTTACATGCTGGGTTTTTTTATGGCACATTTAGCACTGATAAGTTGTCACACTCTTGCTTAATATGTTAACATTCTGTCTGTAAACTGTATATGCATAGCTACCTTTTTGAAGCAATATTGAGATTTACTTAAGAACGTGGGGCCCAATAAATACCATCAATGGTGCCCAGTCCAAGAGATGGTGGATCCTATAGGTAAACACCACCTCATCATGCACTAAAACTTACTAAAAAAAAAAAAGATGTGAAGTTCACACATATAGAAAATGGACATTTTGTGAATACATATTACACGTATTGTAAAATAGATAGAGCTCATATGTAGAGTTTGTTTGATAAACTTTCCTACTACTTTGTCTAAATTAGAAGCAAATTGGTTGAACATTACTTCTACCTAAAATGGCAGAAAACGCACCTATCTTGGTGATGGATAGGACAGCTAGAGGGGATATGGAGGAGGCTGTTATTTTTTTTTTAATAGGTGTACTTTCACCAATTTGCTGATAATTCATTGAAAGTAGATGATCGGTACAATTGCTGCCAATGCATTTTTTAAAGCTGTATTGTCATGAGTCAAATTTGATCATGTTAGGTTCTTGCATAGGTCCTATAGCATTGATAAGTTTCCACCCTCTTTCCTACATACACACATCTCTCCTGCATACACACAACTCTACTACTATCACACACGCAATTTTCCGAAATACACACACAACTCTCCTCCATACACAAACACAGTTCTAACACATATAGCTTTTCTACAGCTTTGAAGTATGCACTCACACCTCTGTTACATACACGCACTGTTTTGCTACATACTTATACACAGCTTTCTTACATACACCAACAGCTCTCTTATATATACTCATGCAGCTCCACACACACAAACACATATATATATATATATATATATATATGTACACTCATCCATCGTATACATTACCACATCTTGAAATTCCTTCCAGGAATGTGACTGATCACATGACCTGAAAGGTTCAATGGCTAATCAACAACTTTGTTTGATTGGGACCCTATCCATGCCACCTCACATATCAGGAGTGTCTTTCTTCTTTTCATAAAGAGGTCCAAGGGCTAGTCTTGCAGAAGTTTTTTCAGCTACACAGGATGCGCAACATCCATGCAAGTCCTGGTGTCTTTCTCTCCTGCACTGCACCGATCAGATAGATCAGTGTGGGGCAGGAGAAAGGAGAACAGTTCTTTCAGTGATCAGGAAGGATGCTGTCAGCGTTTTCCTCCATCAGAATAAGCTGCCTCTAGACTGTCAGAAACACACACATTTTAGCATCATTTTGATTGTCTAAAATATACTGCAGCTAAAAATTACATTTGGTTTACAATGCATTTTGCCAGGTATGTTGTCACTTGTCAAAGTTAAGAATTTTACCATGCTGGGTTTTTTTTATGGCACATTTAGCACTGATAAGTTGTCACACTCTTGCTTAATGTGTTAACATTCTGTCTGTAAACTGTATATGCAAAACTACATTTTTGAAGCAATATTGAGATTTACTTAAGAATGTGAGGCCCAATAAATACCATCAATGGTGCCCAGTCCAAGAGATGGTGGATCCTATAGGTAAACACCACCTCATCATGCACTAAAACTTACTAAAAAAAAAGATTTGAAGTTCACACATATAGAAAATGGACATTTTGTGAATACACATTACATGTAATGTAAAATAGATAGAGCTCATATGTAGAGTTTGTTTGATAAACCTTCCTGCTACTTTGTCTAAATTAGAAGCAAATTGGTTGAACATTACTTCTACCTAAAATGGCAGAAAATGCACCTATCTTGGTGATGGACAGGACAGCTAGAGGGGATATGGAGGAGGCTGTTATTTTTTTTTTAATAGGTGTACTTCACCAATTTGCTGATAATTCATTGAAAGTAGATGATCGGTACAATTGATGCCAATGCATTTTTTAAAGCTGTATTGTCATGAGTCAAATTTGATCATGTTAGGTTCTTGCATAGGTCCTATAGCATTGATAAGTTTCCACCCTCTTTCCTACATACACACATCTCTCCTGCATACACATACATCTCTCCTGCATACACACAACTCTACTACTATCACACACGCAGTTTTCCTAAATACACACACAACTCTCCTCCATACACAAACACAGTTCTGAAACATATAGCTTTTATACAGCTTTGAAGTATGCACTCACACATCTGTTACATACACTCACTGTTATGCTTCATACTTGTACACAGCTTTCTTACATACACCAACAGCTCTCTTATATACTCATGCAGCTCCACACGCACACAAACACTTATATATATATATATATATATATATATATCCTACTAATATTATAAATGCGAAAGTTTGTCAGTATTTATGTTTGTTACTCTTTCACGAAAAAACTACTGGACGGATTTGCATGAAACTTTACAGTAATATAGATTATACATCGGAATAACATATAGGCTACAATTTGTAATGATTTTATGTAATTTTGGTCGTAATATAACGATACATGTCAATTAAGTCGGAAAAAAATCTGGCCTCTGAGAGCTCTCTTATATACACACATACACAGGTGATATTTAAATGGCTGATTTACAGCAGTCAGAAGAGATTGATAATACAATAATTTGCCCATAGTGGATCATTGTATAGTGAGGTCACAGTTGCCGCCTGTCCACAGTCAGAATACAGGGGTTATCATATACCGTGGCCAGGTTCAAGTGTGGCACAGGGGGTTCACACACGACCCCCAGGGGCTGACATTTCCTAGCTGTCAGTCATGAGCTCACCCTGATACATTACACTCTGGAAACAGCTGAAGGGAGAAGGATAATTTATGACATTTTCTCAGACTTAAAAAAAAATAAAAAAACACAGAAAACAGCCCATATGTCAGGAACAGGTTACTAGGGAACTACACGTCCCAGCACGGCCTGCCCGCGCCCACAGCCCGGGGGGAGTGTGAGGCTTCCTCCTGCAGGTTGCCCGGGGGCACCGGGCCGTCATTGTCCTCACACAGGGGGTCCCCGCCGCCATTGTCCCTCCACATAACACCGTATAATAAAACATGCGCTCACCTGCGCCAGCTGCTGCAGCCGGGAAAGTTCCGAGCGCCTCACCTGGGCGGAGGGGAAGTGACTCACACACGGGGAGGGGCAGTAACCTGAGCGCGGCTCCATGGAGGATGCACACACTGCAGCCTGACAGCACCGGCAGCAGCGCTACACAAATGGTGTCCTCCCCTCCTGTGTGCAGCACAGCCCTGTGTGTGTGCAGTGCAGCATGTCACCCACACCACCAGCAGGCTGCTCTCAGCTCCCACAGAGCACTGGGAATGGTTGCTATGGGTAACCGCGCCACAGCTGCTCCTCATAGACCAGTCATATACAACTGATATCGTCTGTACAGCGATCGTAATATAACTAATTAGATTGTTTTAGTATTTTGTTTGAACTTTACTAAGTACCTATTTTGTAATTAGTACTTATAAAAATGCCGCGAAAGCGTAAGTCTAACATTTCGCAAAGCTCTAATAAAGCCCGAGCTATGAAAATAATTAGACGTGATGAGACGTCTCAACAAGCCGAGCAACGAAGGCTTGAGCAGGCGGTGCGTTGTGCGGCACATAGAGCTGCAGAGACTCCAGAACAATCCCAAGCCCGACGTGAACGGAATGCAGAGTTTTTGGCATCTCAACGGGCTGCTGAAACTCAAGAACAGTCCCAAGCCCGACGTGAACAGCATGCGGAGTATCTGGCGTCTCAACGGGCTGCTGAAACTCCAGAACAGTCCCAAGCTCGACGTCAACAGCAAGCGACTTACATGGCGTCCCAAAGAGCCACTGAAACTTATGAAATGGCCGAATCACGCAGACGCACTGTTGCTGAAAGGGCAGCACAGCGACGTCAAACATTTACAAGAAATACATGGATATTGTTTAATAAAGCAGCATTTGAGTATGACGAGACTCTTGATTATGAAACTCACAAGCTTATAAAAATAGAAGCAATGACCATAGATTGCAAATATTGCGGAGCTCTTAAGTGGAAAGAGGAAGCAGCAGGTATGTGTTGTTTGGGCGGGAAAGTAGCTCTTCCTTATATAGACGAGCCAGTTCAACCTTTAAAAGAGCTTTTCTCTAATGAAACTGATGAATCTCGCCTTTTTCTAAATAATATAAGAAAATACAACATGTGCTTTCATATGACGTCTTTTGGAGCAGATCAAATTGTCTTAATGCCAGGGTTTTGCCCGACCTTTACAATACAAGGACAAGTATACCACCGTATCGGTTCTTTAATTCCTACGTCCATTTCGCAACCACAATTTTTACAAGTTTATTTCATAGGTGACGAAGAAGAACAAATCAACAGGCGTACTGAGTGCGTGCAAAGCGTAGATAGAAACATAGTTAAAAAATTACAACGAGTACTTCACGACCACAACATTTTGTGCATGAATTTAAAACGGATAGAGACAGAATGATCAATGACGATCATTTCAAAGTAGTGATTCACCCAGAACGTGTACCACGTGGTCAACATGAGAGATGATTCAATGCCCCTACTACAAATGAAATAGCTGCTGTAATAGTTAGTAGCGAACAAACTATGTCTCGGGACATCGTTGTGCAGCCGCGCGATGGCATGCTCACTAGGGTTCCCAATACACATAGATTCTATGACGCTCTCGAGTACCCAATAATTTTTTGGAAAGGACAAGAGGGGTACAGCATTGATATTCCTCAGATAAATCCAATTACCAAACAAGCAATGCCAAGCAAAAAGGTGTCCTGCAAAGATTTTTATGCCTTTCACTTGAAGGTCCGTCGCAGCGATTTTAATTTGATGCTTAAGTGTAGGCTCCTACTTCATCAGTTTCTGGTCGACATGTATGTAAAGATGGAAAGTGAGCGCTTAAGGTTCATCTCTTTAAATGAAAAAAAACTGCGCGCACAAAATTATATTCACTTGCAAGATGCAATAAGAAATGATGCGGATTTGGATCCAAATAACTTAGGTCAGATGGTGATTCTCCCGTCATCATTTGTAAATAGCCCGAGATACCTACACGAATACACACGAGATGCGTTCACATACGTACGTAATTATGGGAGGCCTGATTTATTTAATACAATGACTTGCAACCCCGCTTGGCCAGAAATCACCAAAGAGCTTATGGCTGGTCAAAATTCAACAGACAGACATGACTTAACAGCTCGAGTATTTAGAATAAAAGTACAGAGGTTGGTAGCTCTACTTACAAAAGTTTACATATTTGGTGATATGCAATGCTTCATGTACTCGATCGAGTGGCAAAAGCGAGGTTTGCCTCATGTGCACTTACTGCTGTGGTTAAAGGAAAAATTGCATCCGAACCAAATTGACGAAATCATATGTGCTGAGATACCAAACCCAGAAACCGATCAAAAGCTCTATGATACAGTGACAAAGAATATGATTCACGGGCCATGTGGTACATTCAATTCTTCATCGCCATGCATGAAGGAAGGAAAATGTACCAAAAAATATCCGAGGAAGCTTTTAAAAGATACTCAAACCAATGACAGGCGCAGAGCACCAGAGAATGGTGGACGCAAGACGATTATAAAAACCCGTAGAGGAACACAGGAAATATTGGTGGACAATAGCTGGGTGGTCCCATATTCTCCACTCTTGTCAAAAAATTTTAATTCTCATTTAAATGTAGAGTTCTGTAATACGGTACAGGCGATAAAATATATTTGTAAATATGTTAATAAGGGTAGCGACCAGGCTATTTTTAACATCCGCCAGCAAGGGAATGTTAACATTGACCCAAGAGATGAGGTGCAGACCTTTAGAACCGGCCGATATGTTAGTAGTAACGAAGCAGCGTGGCGGATCTTAGGTCTGCCTCTGCACGAGAAACACCCAACCGTCACTCATCTCGCGATTCATTTACCCAATGGCGAGAGGGTTTACTTTACGGAAAATAATTTTAGAGAGAGATTAGAAGCACCACCTAAAACTACACTAACTGCATTTTTCCTGTTGTGCCAAAGTGATACGTTTGCAAAAACATTACTTTACATTGACGTGCCTCGCTACTATACTTGGAATGTGGCACGGAAGCAATGGAAACGTCGTTTACAAGGAACACCTGTCGATGGCTGGCCAGGTGTGAAGGCAGGAGACGCTCTAGGTCGCATTTACACGGTGCACGTTAGCAATTTTGAATGTTATTGCTTGCGTATGCTGCTGAATGTAATAAGGGGTCCAACCAACTTCTCGGATTTAAAAACATTTGAAGGTCAAGAACTTGCAACTTTTCGGCAGGTGTGTGAGAAGATGGGGTTGTTGGAAGATGATAACCACTGGGATATCACCTTAGAAGAGGCCGTGCTATGTCACTCCCCGGCGCAAATAAGAGAGCTGTTTGCCATATTGATATGCACTTGCGGTTTATCCAATCCTCTACAACTCTGGCACAAGTATAAAACTGCGTTATCAGAGGATATCATGCACAGATTTGAAAGAATGGATCACGTTAACGATGATCTCTGTTTCAATGAGGCGTTGGGGCTTATCGAGGACAAAATATTAATAATTTCTGGAAAGAAATTGTCCGATTTTGGTCTACCCTCACCGCGGCGTAGAGGAGAGCTGTCGAACGAGTTGATAAAAGAGCTAAGCTATGATACCAACCAGTTAGACGCTCACGTTTGCGAAACTGAGCCACGTTTGCTACCTGATCAAAGAGAGATTTATCACAAAAACAGTAGGACGAGTTGAGAATGGTGAAGGTGGACTTTTTTTCCTTGATGCCCCGGGTGGTACAGGAAAAACTTTCTTGCTTAATTTACTTTTAGCAAAAATTCATAGCAGTCATAACGTTGCATTAGCTGTGGCTTCCTCTGGAATTGCTGCAACATTGCTAAGTGGTGGACGGACGGCACATTCAGTCTTTAAATTACCTCTTAATCTGGTGAACGAAGAAACCCCATCGTGTAATATCAGCAAGAGCAGCGCCCGTGGCCTCCTGTTGCAACAGTGCAAACTAATCGTGTGGGACGAGTGCACAATGTCACGCAAACGCGCCATCGAAGCTCTTGATCGTTGTCTACAAGACTTACACAGTAAACAAACAATAATGGGTGGTGTGGTTGTTTTATTGGCTGGGGACTTTAGGCAAACTTTGCCTGTCATCAAGCGAGGCACTGCAGCAGACGAAATTAACGCATGTCTGAAATCCTCATATTTATGGACCAAAGTTGAAAAGCTGCACCTCACCACCAACATGCTTGTCCAGCTATTCAGTGATCTAGAGTCGGGCGCGTACGCTGAGAAACTGCTCGAGATCGGTGAAGGTCAAATCGAAACTGACGAAGAAGGTATGGTTCTATTCACTAACCAATTTTGTCATGTTGTGGATTCGGAAGACGCACTTATTGCTCAAGTTTTTCCAAATTTGCAACAAAACATCCACGATGAAAATTGGCTATGTGAAAGAACTATACTAGCACCAAGAAATGAAACAGTTGCGAAAATCAATAAAATTATCTAGGACCAAGTAACCAGCGATGCAACAACCTACAACTCCATCGACACAGTCATGTCATCTGAAGACTGTACGAGCTACCCCGTGGAGTTTCTTAACTGTTTGGAGCTATCCAGGGTCCCATCTCATAAGCTCGAATTAAAGGTCGGTATACCCGTTTTGTTAATGCGCAACTTGGACGCCCCGAGATTATGTAATGGCACTAGATTGCGAGTCACTGAACTAGGCAGGCACATTGTAAAGGCCACAATTTTAACTGGAGAAGCTAAGGGTGAAAATATTCTTATACCACGCATCCCAATAATACCCAATAACTTACCCTTTAATTTCAAACGTTTGCAGTTCCCACTTAAAGTTGCATTTTCAATGACCATCAATAAATCGCAAGGGCAAACTTTGAAGGTAGCGGGGATACATTTAGGCACGCCCTGTTTTTCCCACGGTCAGCTATACGTAGCTTGCTCACGTGTTTCTAAATCGCAAAATCTACATATTTTCGCTGAACGAAAGAAATCAAATAACATAGTTTACAGGAGTATATTGCAGTAAAAACACATAGATAAATTACCTGCAGATGTCCACTATTCCAATTACATACTAATTCTTTACTAACACGAACAATATTAAACGCAAGTAACTTCAGTCCGTCCTGTTTATTAATCAGTGTTTAGTAATCCGTTTGTGATGAAATTTGATATGGATAATTTCAAGCCTGGGGAAGGACATAGGGCTACTTTTTATAAACACACCATACAGGCGAAGATTATATAAAACTGTAAACCTGATTGACTGACACACCTAGCGGTCAACGCACAGCCGAAACCACTGAACTTATAGCATCTTGAAATTTGCAGATAGGTTCTATTATAGCTTAAATGAGCACTAAGAAAGGAATTTTGATAATTCCACCCTCAAGAGTTTCCCTCTTCATATTATAGGGGTTCAAAGATTGTATGGAATCCGTCAGTTTTGAAGTTAGACATCTGAAATTTTGGATGTACGAGTAACTAAATATGATTATTTTTTTTTACTATTAAGATTATTTTTTTTTACTATTAAAATGATCTGTCGCGAAACTTAATGTGGCAGACCAAATTCCACGCGAGCGAAGCCGCGGGTAAAAGCTAGTAGCATATAAAGATGTCAGAAGAACAGATTTCTAAAGCACACAACCGCAGGCAACAGTTAGCTGCCATTAATGCAAAAATGGATGAGCTGGGGGAGAAAGAAGCTGAAGACATCATGGGGACATGCCTCCAGGAGCTAACACAGTTTCTTACCAGGTTGAAGTTGGAGGATGGAGGGGCGGCACCAATTACCAAAAGCGTGAATCTCTGTCTGCAGACTGAACTACGGGAATTGAAAGAACAACTCAAAACCCTAACAACAGCCCTGCAGAAATCGACCAAAATCTCTTAACGGGTGACAGACTCAGACAGAACCTTTAACCTGCTCGGGTTAGATAAATCAGGAAGACAGTCCTCTCTAACACCACAAATCACCATAAGGAAAGAATTCAAGATCCTGGGACAGATTGGAGAGTGTGAACAGAAAGAGAAACTGTCTTATATGAACTTGTTTCACCAGATTGATGCAGGCTTACAGAAAGGCTACCAGCCAGATGAAATCGTTGAGGGGGTGGTGAAGTGATCAGCCCAGGAATGAACCTCTATAGTATGCTAGAAATGAAGAGTCAATTGACCTTGCAACAGCTGAAGATGATTTTAAATGGGCACTATAAAGAAGAGTGTACTTCAGAATTGTTCCACCGACTCATTAATCTCTCACAGAAAAATAATGAATCACCCCAAAGTTTCTTGTTCAGAGAAATTGAACTGAAGAATAGACTGTTGTTTGCATCCAGAGATGTAGAAGCGGACGAGAGGTTTGATGCTGGACTAGTCCAGAAGAAGTTCTTGAGATCATTGGGAACAGGGTTAATCAGCAAAGACATCAAGTCGCAGCTGAAACAGTACCTAGAAGATCCTGGCATTCTGGACGAAATCCTAATTGAACAAATGAATGAGGCAGCTAGATTGGAGTCAGAGAGCGAACAAAAGATAAAGAATGGCTCTGCTCCTAAATCAAAAAATATCACAGTAAAAGATAATTCCTTACCAACACCAGGTCAGATTACATGGAGGGGATGGCTGTGTAGTATTATACATGCACACGCACACCGATGGAGTTTGCATATTTTTAATGTTTAATGTTAGGACTCGCAAGTATGGGGACCCTTGATGCTGGGTTGCGAGCTTGCGTATTTTGGCCAAAATATTGACCCTTACCTCATGTGGTGTATTGATCTTATACACTATTTTTCATCTTTTTTACACATTTTTATGCAGGATGCAGCCAGGCCTCTTTAGTGTTGGCTGGGTAAATTGGGGCGTCTGTCCTGTGGGGGTGCACGTATATAGTGCTCGGCAGCCCCCCTGATCTAATAGTATAGGCATCATCAATAGGCTGCAAGCCAGACACTGTGCATCACACATATCTGTGTGATTGGTGCCCTATGCAAACTCCATCGGTGTGCATGTATAATACTACGCAGTCACCCCCTCCATGAATTGGTAGGTTAGTGAGTGGCTGTCTGCATCAGTATTTTGCACATGTGCTGCCCCTGCCTTTATCATGGAGGCTTGCTGCATCCTGCGATGCCTTGGTAATCTGACCTGGTGTTGATAAGGCATTATCTTTTACTGTGATGTTTTTTGAAATTAGCTCCTAAATCACCAAAATGAGTCAGCTGAGGTTGGAGACCCCCAGTGGCCAGTCTGAAGATAATCATGGAGACCCTCCAGTGCCACCTCCGAGAGGGAACCTTAAAGCACCAACAAAAGAGAGGACCGCCAGCGCTGACTGGGGAGAAGTAATAGGAGAACTGCGAGCTGAGTTGATTGAGATGAAAAAGTTGATTAATTCCAGAACAGAACCTGCATCCCTCAGACCCAGGAGTGGGTTCCAAAACAGAAGATACCCGGCTTGTGAAGCGTGCCGTTCATCAAATCAGAGTACGGTATGTGTACACTGTCTAAGATGTGGTGAGGAAGGACATTATGCCAAGAAATGCCAATGGTCATGGTCTTTTGGGTTAAAAGACAGGAGGTTGCCAGTGCGGGGCGACTGGTATCCACGACACGGAGGAGGTCCCAGAAGCAAATCCAAATCTCACCAAACCCCAGAACGGTGTATGAGGTAAAACGGCTGCGTCATTACTATCCCCAAATGTGTTCCCGTCTACAACAGCTGCAAGAGAGACAGGGGCATCAGTTACTTAATGCCCAGTGCGGAGGTCAAATGATGTACTCCTGGGAGGAGGATTCCTCGGTCAGTAAAGATAGCATCATCGGCCTAATCGGCGAAAGATGCTTTATATAGTGCCAGCTAGATGGACTCCTGAAAACAGCACTGTGGGACACAGGAGCCCAAGCGAGCCTTTTAAATGAAGAATGGAGAAGGCTCTACCTGCCACATAAGTGCCTTCAAACTCTTAGAACCAGTGGAACTCCACGGCAAAGCAGTCAACCAGACCGAAGTCCCTTTCATAGGCTGGGTGGAAGTGACTTTCCAACTGAGGGCCACGAAGAACAGCAACACCATTGAGCTTTTGGTACCTTTTCTCGTGACCAGTAATCAGAACGTGGAAGAGAATCCTATCTTGGGTTATAATGTAATCAGTGAGGTCATCATGAAACACAAGTCAGGGACGCTGGTGGTGGATGCAATTGCTACATTGCTTGCCATACCCAATGTCGTGGTGGAAAATGTGATTCATAGAGTAAAGAAAGCACAGAATACAATGGACCTAAAAGAAGTCAAGGTAGGCTGGCGCCCAAACATCATTCCTGCAAACCAAATGGTGGGGGTGAGGTGTGGAGTCCAGGTAGAACTGGTAAGAAAAGTCCAGAAAAGACTGTTCATGCCAAAAGACTCATCAGAACTTCCGGAATGCCTAGTTCAAGGTGAGACTGTGCTTACGATTCCTACTGGTGGGTTTACTCGAGTGACAATACTGGTGATGAATACTACGAAACAAGAAATTAGACTGGATCCAAAGACTGTGTTAGGTCACATTGAAACCGTTAAAACTGTATATTCAGCCAGTGTGAGACCCGCCCACGGGTCTACCATGAATTCAGTCTCCCCACCAAGGAACAGGAGTTGACCAGGGGAGGAAATTGCGCGACCCACCTCGGGGTCCTGGGATCCCCCAGTACCCCTAGAACACTTGTGTGCTGAAGAAATAGCGGTAGCAAAACAGATGCTGAGAGAAGAGTGTCATGCATTCTCCAAAGATGACTCTGATATAGGGGGTATCCCGTTGGTGCAGTTGGAAATCAATTTGAAAGACATGACCCCAGTAACCAGAAGTTACATGTCTGTGCCAAAACCATTACACCGTGAAGTGAAAGAGTATTTACAAGATCTAATCAACAGAGGTTGGATCCAAAAGTCAAAGCCGTCTTATTCCTCTCCTATTCTTTGTGTTAGGAAGAAGGACGGTACGTTGAGACTCTGCTGTGATTACCGGGAACTAAACCGAAAGTCAGTACCTGATCAGCACCCGATACCACAGATTCAAGATATGCTGGATAACCTATCAGGAAGTGCCTGGTTCTCTGTCCTCGATCAGGGTAAAGCATACCATCAAAGGTTTGTTGAAGAGTCCAGTAGACTTTTGACAGCATTCATCACACCGTGCGGGATATACGAGTGGATCTGCATACTGTTTGGGCTCAGTTCAGCTCCAGAAAAATTCCAGAGGAGCATGGAGACATATTTAGAAGGACTGAGGGATAATATCTTCCAGCTGTACTTGGATGACAATGTGGTACACAGAAAAACTTTCCGGGAGCATGTTGAACATGTGAGGACCGTATTACAACGGTATCAAGTCAACAACATGGAGTTAAGTTGACCCCCAAAGAAGTGTGAACTGTTCAAAAGGCAAGTCTGATTTCTAGGGAAAATTGTGTCCGGAGAAGGATATACCATAGACCCAGCAGAAATCGCTCTGGTACTGGCCTTAAAAGACAAGCGGCCCTCTACTGTCGGGGAGTTGAGGTAGATATTATTATTCCTCTCCTACTATCGTACTTACGTTCGGAACTTCTCCAGGATTGCCACCCCACTATACCTCCTCTTGGGGGGGGGGTGGTGACAGAGTCAACAACACACACTGAGAAAAAGAAGAATGCGGGTAGAACTGGGCTTAAAAGAAGCAACGCCGTTTCATCCCAAAAGACATTCTCTGGACAGTAGACCACCAGGAGGTATTGGAAGAACTAGTAGACTACCTGGTAAAACCACACATCTTGGGATATCCTGATTTCAACTTACCGTTTGTTCTTCATTGTGACGTTTCTCAAGTTGGACTGGGAGCTGCCCTGTATCAGCATCAAGATAGAAAACTGAGAGTCATCGGTTACGGTTCTAGAACGTTGACAGACGCCGAGAAGAATTACCATCTACATTCCGGAAAATTGAAGTTCCTGGAGTTGAAATGGACTATCTGTGAACCATTTAGAGATTATCTCTACTACAGCAAAGAGTTTGAGGTATACACTGACAACAACCCTTTGACCTATGTCCTCACTACAGCCAAACTGAATGCAACGGGTCAGAGATGAGTCGCTGAACTAGCTGACTTCAATTTCAGCATCAAGTACAGGCCAGGAAAATGCAAGGCTGATGCTGACAGATTGTCGAAAATGCCAATAGAGCCTGATTAGTTCATGTAAGAAAGCTCAGAGGAAGTCAGTTTGGAAGCAATTGAGAGCACTACCCAAGCAGTACAAGCTTATCAAGAGGAAGACACACCATTGTGGTGTCCGTTGACGGTGGAAACCACCATAAAAGCGAGAGAACAAGATTACCCCCTGTCTACTCAACGACTACCAAAAGGAAAAATCCATAGAGCACAATGGGAAGATCAGATAAATGGTAAAATACTACTTTATGTGGACCAAAATCAGTTTCCAAGTAAATGGGAGAAAGATAATGAGTCACCAGCAGTATCTGTTTTAGTTAAAGAATGGATGAAGCTCTACCTCAGTGAAGACTGTATCCTGTATCGTAAAGGAGGTCAAAACCGGCAGTTGGTACTACCCAGAGTATTTCGTAGATTGGTCTTAAAAGAACTCCATGAAAACATGGGACACCTGGGAGTGGAAAGGACAACAAACTTGATCCGTGAACGTTTCTTCTGGCCGTACATGCAGAGAGATATTGAGAGATACGTGACCAGGGAGTGTGGGGGTCTGAAAGATAAATGTCCCAACACATCAACCCGGGCACCTATGGGCAACATCCAAACTACGTATCCGTTTGAGATGGTCTCAATAGACTTTCTACATCTCGAGACGTGCAAGGGTGGTGACGAATACATCTTGGTGGTGATGGACCATTTTACTTGATTTGCTCAAGCATATGCCACCACCAATAAAGAGGGTCGCACAGCAGCAGAGAAGATCTTCAATGATTTTGCTTTGAGGTTTGGGTTCCCTACGAGGTTACACCATGACCAAGGAAGAGAATTTGAGAACAAGATCTTTGCCAAGATAGGAAAGTACTGTAGGATTCAGAGATCCCACATAATGCCCTATCACCCAGAGGGTAATGGACAAGTGAAACGATTTAGTCGGACATTATTGTCGATGTTGCACACTTTAACAGCTGACGAGAAGAAAGACTGGAAGAGTTCTCTGTCAAAAGTGGTACATGCCTATAACTGTACGAAGAGCGATGCAATGGGTTACTCACCCTTCTTTCTATTGTACGGTCAATCGCCAAGACTGTCAATCGACATCATGTTCGATACTCCAGTGTCAGAGACTTACAGAACATATCCGGAGTATGTTCGGAAATGGAAGGAACGGATGGCAGAGGCATACAACATAGCGTCCAAAGTGGTTACGCAAGGACAGAGCAAGAGCAAGGAGTACTATGACTGAAAATGTTATGGAGCAGAATTGGCACTGGGAAGCCGTGTGCTAGTCAAGAACAAAAGGCGGTCCGGGAAAACTTTGTTTGTACTGGGAAGACAAGGTGTATGTGGTCGTAAGGAGGAAAGCCGATGACAGTACAGTGTATGAAATCCGATTGGAAACCAGAATAGTCCATCGGAATTTACTACTACCCTGTGATTATCTCCCACCACAACAAGACTTTCAAGAAGTAGAACAACATCGTCCGAGATCGACTAAGGGACCACCACAGACTGAAGCTCCGAAGATGGATAGTGATCTTGAAAGTTCACATGAAGAAGAACACACCGTTGTATTTCTCGGACCGGCAAGGAGAGGGATGTACCATCCTCAGGAGAGTGAAGTAAGTCCCCAGGCTCCAGAGTTTGTACCAAGGAGTACAGATATAGTCCAATTCAGATTTGATGATCGAACACCGTTCACTGAAGAGACCGATCGACACTTAGGAGTAGCAGAATTACCAGACCAGGTGGAAACGAACGATTCAAGAGAAGTACAGTAACTTACAGAGGCACTTCCAAGATCATCTGAGGAAGTTCGAGAAATGAGTGTGGCAGAAGAAACTCCTGCAACGGAGGAACCCGTTGTATCTGAGGAACAACCTACCAGGAGGATGTCGACTCGAGAAGTGAGGAGGCCTGTGATGCTGACATATGAGACACTCGGTGAACCGAGTCAAGTGCCAAGGACTGTCGATTGGAAACAGGTATTTCTGCCTACGGACCAGGTAAGCTCACTTGAGTGGTATTCACCACCGAGAGACAGTATGGACAATGTTACCTGGTGGAAAGACTTGTTTTGGCCTAGTGAGAGAGAGAGCTGGTTGAAGACGTACGAAAACCTCCAGCGGAAGAGATGCTGATTATTTTAATTGTGTATTTCTTTCAGGAGATCTACAAGCAAAAGGTCGTAAGAATAGGTTGTTATTGATGTTTGTAAATTTTATGCCAATATGACAATGCCAATTTGTATATAAAGTTATTCAACTTTTACCACTGTCTCAGAATTGGTCAGCTTGACCAATTAAAACGAATATCGAGAACAACATTAAAAAAGAAGGGAAAGTGTGACATGCAGAAGTAGTGCTGTTGCTTCAAAAGCATCCAGCAACTATAAGAGTTAACACAGTCACAAGAGACAGGGAGTGGTTAGCAGAGCCCCAGGGGGATTGTGGGGAACTTGTTTACTATTCTGGCTGCAGCCAAAGGGAGAAGTGGTGTGTGATCTGTATCTCACAGAAGTGCAGGAAAGAGAACAGGATTCAAGTCCAGGGTGAAACTCAACACGGGTCAGATACCCGGCACTGTTAGTTCAGGAAATCTATCATCGGGCAGGAAGATAAGGACTGGAAGGAATTGTGTCACAGAGATCATCTTCCTCATCAAACCCTCCCCCCTCCATCTCCATGCAGAATAAAGAATGCTGTGTACTAGTGAGACCTTGTGAAGGAAAAGCCTGCTGTTTACGTATAGAAGTGTGCTGCCAAGAGATCTAATTTGTGCTGAATTATGCTACTGAAGAGACTGAGGTTCCTGTGCCTGCTTTATGAGACTGTGCTGTAATGAAGATTGTTGCTGTAATATCCCTGAACTGCACTGGCCATGCTTCAGATTAAATTCCACTGTTAAACTGTTGAAAAAGACTCTTGTCAGATGTGTCTGGTCAGCAACTGAATCTTTCATGTGCCTGAGAGAAGCTGCAGCCTATGGTTGCCCTGAGTAACGGTTCCCCCAAGATTCCAATTAATTTATGAAACCTGTCTCGCCCTATTTGAACCTAGTGGCGTGCGTGTAACAAAAGCCTAGTTTTGTTGGTTGGCTCTGTCAGGAACTGTAGTAAGGGCACTAGCAGCAGCTATCTCAGTCATAGCAAATTTAAAGATGTGAATAATGTGTGGGAGCATTGAGCTCAGGACATTTTTCATACTGACTCCGGGATAGTGATGATTTTGTAAAGGTGTCAGTTGTGTCAGCCAGACCTGGAGATTATCTGTGAATGAATGCATGGTCAGCAAGGCTACAGCATGTTAGAGAGGTGGTAGCTAGAGAGAGCCCCCTTAGGGGCCACGGAAATGCTTAAAAAACGCTTGGTAGAAGGTCTGCAATGTTCCCCAATGATAATCCGCATTTGCTGAGCACATGCTGGGAAATTTCCGCTGCAGATTAACATTGCGGAAAAATCCGCAGCACTACCATAAATTTAGCGGAATCGCGGCGTTTTAGCCACCATTGACTTGTATTGGACCGCATAACATCCGCATGACTACATGTGCACATGCGGATATTATGCGGTTCAATGCGCAGATGGTACCTGGGTCTGGAGAAGAGGAGACTCTCCTTCAGTCCCGGGTACCATACTACCTGTAGTTAAAAAAGAATTAAAATAAAAAATAAACATATACTCACCTTCTGATGGCCCCCGGTCTCCTTCTCCGGTGTCTTCGACTGCTCGCGGTGGTAAAAGGACCTTCCATGATGTCATTTAGTCATGTGACCTGTCACATGACTAAATGACGTCATGGAAGGTCCTTTTACACCACCGCGAGCCGCTGAAGACACCGGACGCAACGGAGAAGGAGATCAGGGGCCATCGGAAGGTGAGTATATGTTTTTTTTTTATTTTTCACCATTTGTATTCTTTTTTTTACTATTGATGCTGCATTTGCAGCATCGTAACTTGGTCACACTATATAAATCCATGCCGTTTGCATGGATTTATACAGTGTGACCAAGTTGTCAAGCACTTTTCCAAGTGATGCTAAAATCGTTTAGAAAAGTGCTTCACAACTCGCATGCGAAATCGCATTTTAAAAAAGCTTCACTTACGCTTCTACCTGGCAGAAAAAAACGCATGTAAAATCCGCATGCGTTTTTTCTGCCAGAGAGATGCAGAAACGCTCAGGAAAAATCCGCAGCATTTCTGCATCATGGGCACATAGCCTTACACTGTTTCACAAGAGTGCAACTAGGGTGCAGTGGTCACAGCGAAACACATGAGCCATGTGGCCCTATATCAGGAAGGTGGAGGTGATGTTATCAGTGTGGGATGATGTTGACAACAGACGCATGCTCAGTAGAGGAGGAACTAGCCCAGACCCTGAAAAGGACATCAATGACGGCTCTTAATTCAGGGAAAGGACAGGCGCTACTGCAATGACGACAGCCTCTGCTCCCTGATGATGGTTTGTTTGTAAATCCCAGTATGCACTTGGGGTTCTCAAACGAAGCAACGTGAAACAGGAAGAAGGTAAAAAAAAGGAGTCAGATAGTCTAGTGAAGGAACAATAGGGATTTTTTAATTAATGTATATTAGAAAAGAGATTAGGTAATGACATTAACCCCTTCACGACCTATGACGTTAATGTACTTCAAAGGTCATGTCCCTGAATTTAATGCAGGCTCATATGCCGAGCTCGGATTTTTCACAGCAGATGATGGCTGATTTAAGCCCAGATTCCATTGGTCAATACCCAAAACCCAGTCTTCACCAGTCAAGATGCCGCAGGTCAAGCACCGAAGATCAGACGGTGGTCATTGGATGAGGCAGGACGTCTGCCGTGCTGACGAGAAGACCCAAGTGAACCAGGCCTTTAATTCAAGCGTAGACGAACGGTACAGGGTGTGGGCCGTGGCTGCGCTTCAGAAAGGAACGAGGGTGGCCAGTGTGAAGAACACACTAAGTGACTCACATATGAGGCACTTGTGGCCTAGCGGAAAGTACCGGTGTCCCCCGTTAGTGCCAGTATAACAATCAAAGGCGCTTGAAGCGCATATTACAGCTACAAGCCTGGCGCTGGCAGTGACGCTCTTTGAGCTAAAGACATTAATAGTCGTTTAACTGTGAAATGAGACTGCATGCAGATAGAACATAGAGTAAGATATTGCATTTATTACACTGCTTTTATTGTCATTACTGCTAAGATTGTGTTAGTTGTCTCCATATACCTGCATCACCATGTGTTCCTATAGTTAAACGTTCTTTCTGTGGTAGGAAAATAAATAGCTTTGGTTAACTATCCCTGCATCCTCACTATCTGCATCATTACATCTAGATCATTTCACCCGATAAATGAGCATTTAGCTTGTTTATTGTGTTTAATTGGCTGCCTCTTTAGAAGGGACTGAAAGCTGTATTTTAGGTGTAAATGCAGCTTTCAGTCCCCCATACATAAGTCTAAAGTCGGTTGACACATTCATATCAATAAGTATGCCTTACACTCTAATATGTGTGGCGCCCCTGAGGGTTCAGTCGCCACAAAGGTACTGCATCTCACCCAGAGGTGTGGTATCTCACTCTCAGGTAAGGAAGGAGTACAGCCCGGGACCCTAACACCTGCATTCAACACATCCACTTCAGTAGGGCAGGGCGAGATTGCTCCTACGGGAGAGCACAGTCCCTGGGCCCTGGCTGGAGTGGAGGGCAACTTAGTGAGGTGGAACCATGTAGTGGGTGTGGGTGGAGAACGTAAATCAGGGGAGCACTGGTGAGGGAGTGATATAAAAGAGGGAACCATCTTAGAAAGACAAGCCAGTCAGAGGAGGAGAGTGTGTGGAGCAGAGGCTCTGCAGGAGCTCTGCTTCGGAGGCGGGCCTAGTGAGAGGCCCAGGACTGAGAGAGGAGAGGGAGCAGGAGAAAGGCCCCAGGAACAGAGGGGATCCCAGGGGTACGGGCAGTGCTAGAGGCCACCCATACGCCCGAATCTGCCAGGCGGTGGAGGGATCGAGCCGCAGAGGGGATCGGCTCCTAAACTAGTGGAGAACTATAAGGCTCAGCTAGGAACCGGAGGCTGCTGTACTTGCAAGGTGCAGTGGCCACATTCGCAACTATATCGCCGAAAAGGTGGCCACAGAGGGTCCAGGGGACTGCAGGTCGCCCGACAAGACCCGAGGCTACCGGATTGGGACACTGGTTGCGAGGCGCAGGGCAGGAGGGCGAGAGCCAGCGCAGGAAGACGACTGAGGAAGGCACATAGAAAGGGGTCCTGTCAGGCACTCTTGAATCACCTGAGGGATTGCTGAACCTCTGCCTGGTGAACGCAGCACGACGTGGGAGGTTGTGGTCCGGACCCTGTAACCTGAGGAACTGATCAACTGTGAGTAAACTCGGAAGACTGCACCCCACTGTCTCTGTGATTATTGCTGCACCATCAACCCCTGCACTACAACGCCCAGCATAACCTATAACATCTACACTGCCCTGGAGCTGAGCTCTACCTGTGGAGAGCCACACCATCCCTGCTGCACTCACATCAGCTCCAGAGGACCTGCTCCGCAGCGGCGGCTCCCTTAGCCGCATACCAGAGGTGGCGTCACGAACGTTATACAATCACTATAAATCCCCAATCAATAACCCCTTTTTATTGACCGTCCTGGGTTACGGACCGGGTCACCGCCACTGTGACATCCCCCAGCATCTACCGGCCCGGCACCGGGTACCCCACGGCCAAAAGGGCGCGTCATATGTATGTGTGGCGCCCATGTGGGTTCAGTCGCCACAGAGGTACTGCATCTCACCCAGAGGTGTGGTATCTCACTCTCAGGTAAGGAAGGAGTACAGCCCGGGACCCTAACACCTGCATTCAACACTACACTACTCCAGACCAGCAGGAGGGGCAAAATGCGCTGCTCCTCTGCTGAGCCCTGTCCCTGGCTGGAGCTGGGGGAACCAAAGTAGGGGGAACCATGTAGTGGGTGTGGGTAGAGGAAGCAGTTCAGGGGAGCACAGTATGGAGCAATATGAAAGAGAGGGTGGAACATTCTAGAGTGAGTGAAGTTCTGAGGCGGTTGAGTCAGAGAGAGAGTCAGAGCAGCAGCTCAGCAGGAGCTCTGCTCAGGAGGAGGGCCTAGTGAGGAGGCCCAGGAGTAGAGGAGGAAGGAACGGGAGCAGAGGGAAGGCTCCAGGAGTGAAGAAAGAATCCCAGGGGTATGGGCAGTGCTGGAGGCCACCCGTACACCCAAATCCACCAAATCTAGGCGGTGGAGAGATCGGGTCGCAGAGGGGACCGGCCCCTAACTAGTGAGAATAGCAATATTCAACTAGGTAACCGGAGGGTGCAGCATTTCAAGTGCTGCAGCCAAAAGCCACATCTATTTCACCGAAAAGGTGGCCATAGAAGACCCAGGGGACAGAGAAAAAGTCGCCCGACAAGGTCCACGGTCACTGGATTGGGACACAGGGTGTGAGGTGTAGGAAGACGGCCAGAAGGAACACACAGAAGGGGGTCCCGTTATGTACTCCGGAGGTACCTGAGGGTTTGCTGTACCCCTCCCTGAGTAAGCACAGGACGACGTGGGAAGTTATGATCTGCAGTTGTAACCAGGAGCAAAGTAAGAAATGTGAGTAAATCCGGAAGACTGCACCCCACTGTCTCTGCGACTTATTACTGCGCCATCATCCCCTGCACTACACTTCACAGCAACATCTATAACATCACCATTTCCTGCCCTGGAGCTAAGCTCTGCCTGTGGAGAGCTGAACCAACTCTGCTGCACTAACATCAGCTCCAGAGGACCTGCTCTGCAGCGGCGGCTCCCTTTAGCCACATACCACAGGTGGCGTCACGAACATTATATAAAAACTATAAATCCCCTGTAAATATCCCCTTTTATTGACCACCCTGGGTCACGGACCGGGTCACCGCCACTGTGACATCTCCCCTAGAAACGACCGGCCCGGCACCAAGTACCCCAGGGCCCATGGGGCGCATCATATTGGCGCGCCAATCAACTGGTCAGGGAAGATATTATTTGGGCATATACAATTTTGGACTGCCGATCACTTCATTCTCTCTGAGAATAGCTGCTGACAGAGATGATTGTCAGTTTCTCTCATAGAGAACACAGGAGCACTCGGCCAAGTGCGCGCTTCCGTGTATGGGAGAGACGGCCAAGATGGTTGTTGGCCAAATGATCAACTGAAGCATCATTTGGCCAACAATTTGGTCACAATTATCAGATTCTAAATAATATTATCAGCAGGTCACACCAAAGGCTAAGCCTGTCCTGTTAACCCTTTCATGACATGCGCCGTACATATACGGCGCATGACGTGTCTTCGCCTTAGATGCAGGCTCCGACGATGAGCCCGCAACTTTCCGGGGACTTGACAGCGGATCTGATCTGCTGTCATGTGCTCCTAACAGCCGCGGGTGGAATCGCGATTCTCCCGTGATTATCAACATGTTAAATGCCGCTAATTATGAACCTATCCTAGTAATGCAGTTAGTATTATTTAGACGATATGAATCATGACGAGGGTTTATATAAATTGGGCAAAAAATAAACATTTAAGTCTCTTCTACATGTTTGATGCCTACCTGCTATATTTCTTCAGTGTCTGCTGCTTTTGACCTTTGATTTCTTAGGAAAAACTTATGGTCAGTGACCTCCTGTGTAATCAGTGGCTCCGTCCCTCCTTTCAGTACTGCAGCTCTGTAAACTCGGATTGGAAAAGAGCCCTAAAAGATACAGTTACCAGAGTTCATAAATCCATACCCAGACCAGACTCTCTCTTAAAGAAGTTGTCCACTACTTGGACAACTCCTTCACCCCCACGCTTGGCCCCAATAAAATAAAAAAGCTTATACTCACCTATACTCAGGCGTTTTAATTTTATTATGGCCAAACATTTAGATCAAGAAGGGGTTGCCCAAGTAGTGTACAACAACCTCTTTAATGCAGACTCCTGACCACAATCCTCTGTAATACAAACCCCAGACTTCCTTTTGAAATAATGCCTAATCAGACTCATGCTGTGGCACCCTGCTGTGCACAGGTACCACAAGACCCAGGGTGCATGAATGGACTTTTCCACAAGAGGCCCTCATTACATACAAACACCTCCACCCTTCCACCTCACACCACCAGAGGGAGCCTGTTAGGGATATATATATGGAGGGTGGAGCCAGGTAGCTCAGTCAGTGAGAAGTTCAGTCAGAGTCAGAGAGCGTGCTGACGCTGAGAGCAGCGAAGACGCAGCGCGTCTGCTGCTAAGTTCTGAGGGCCCCGAGTGTGGCCGACGGCAGAGAGGAGAAAGGAGAGAGGAGTTGAAGGGGCAGAGGAGCTTCATAGGCTCACCCCGATATACAAACCGGACACCGGGTCCGCGCCTACAGGGTCCCTTTATACCCAGTAGGGTTCACCGGCATTCCAGGACTACAAGTCCCTCGACGACCTGAAGCTAGACCCATTACAGGATCAGGTACCACGAAGGCCCCAGCTTTACCAGGGATAGTGGTTGCCAGCAGAAGGTCCTACTACCGACAGGTGAAGGAACAACACGACACATAAGCTAGGCCCAGTTGCAGGCTGGCCAGGAGCATACAGAGAGGCAGACACGGACCAGGAGGCCTTATACCCGCTCACTGGGGAGAAGTTCTGAAGTGCACCCATCCTACTGAGTACCCTGGACCGTACCTGACATCTGCACCAGTAAAGGTATTGAAGCGAATCCCCTGTCTCTGTCAGTTACTTCTGCTGCGCCATCCGCCTGCACTACAAGTCCCAGCATCACCACCATCAAACTCCACACGGCCCCGGCGGCTGCTCCACCTCAGCTGCCATCCCATCACCCACCGGAGGTCTGCAGCAGCGCTGGTAATCCTTACCAGGTACCACAGGTGGCGTCACAAACTATTTATTATATTTTTCCTATCCAAGTTACAAATCCCCCTTTTTGGTTGACCACCCTGGGCCACGGACCGGGCCAGCCACCGTGATATCCCCCACCAGCATCCACAGGCCCGGATGCCGAGTACCCCATTGCCCCGGGGGCGCGTCAATGCCTCATTCACACGACAGTGTTTCACGTACGGGTTATATCCGCGGTGTTCACCCACCCATTATAATCTATGGATCAGATCACATAGCCTTGTTGTTTTCCAGACTGTGTGTGTGTGAGACCCGCAGCAAATTTTAACCATTTTTGAGCCATTAAAGATAAATCTTTTTATTCAAAAACTGTTGTTTAAGAAATGTTTCATGATAAATTCCACCAATTCTATTTTTACCACAGACAGGGAACTCCAAGCAATCCAGGCATTAGAAAATCTCTTGCTGGGGCAGGCGAAGTATACAAGGGTAAGTTTCCCTCTACCATTAGTAAGGAAGGCCAGGGAGCCCCATAGGGCGTAGAGGCCACATGACAAGATAGGAGGGTGGGAGTGAAGGAGTTAAAATTTTGAATAAGGGATTAGGAGTAGTGTGGGGAGTTTTGATTGGAGGGGAAGAGGTGGGGGGAGGAGCAAGAGATGATATAAGGAAGGGCAGGGGTCAGTTACCTCCTCTTGCTTCCTGGATCGCAGCTGAAGCAGACCAGACCCTGCAGTGGAGCCATGGCAGATCTTGTGGCCTTCCTGGACCTAGCGCGGCCTGTCTCAGCGATCCATGGGGCAGACTTGGTGCAGCAGCAGCTGCGGGTGACCTGTGCACAGTCGTCGGCTGCAGAAGAAGCTTCAGGGAGGCCTGCAGCGGTCACGGCCGCCGGAGCGTTACTCACCAGCAGGTGAGGTTCGGAGCAGGAGAAGCTCCAGGAGCCCCCTCGGGGACCTCTGCAGCCAGGGGAGCAGCGCGTGCCTGAGGCTCCTTCTCCGATCCCCAGGAGGAATCCTCGCCGGAGCCGCAGCCTACCAGAAGTGGGCGTGCCTGCTCTGCGGCCTACTTCCGGTTTGCGGCCTAAAAGGCCCCCGAGCAGCGCGGCGGTGACCCCCGGTGACAAGCCAGCCGTGGGTTATACCTGGCAAGATGGCGGGACGAGGAGTCCTCCCACGGTCTGCGGATGAGGGCGGGGCCAGCGTCCAGTGTACGGCGGGGGAGGAGTTGCTGTCTGCAGCGGTGGCCCCGATGTCATGCTGGGGTCGACCCCGGCGGGGGAGGGAGCGTGAAGGGCCTTCCCACAGTCGGCAGGGAGGAGCACGGCTTGCAGGGCGGAGGTGCAGCAGAGCCATGAGGAACACTGGCGCAGCAGCAGGTGGTCAAGAAAGGGGACGGATGAGAGATGAGCGGCCCTCCTGCAGGCGGCAGGGTGGGTCTGTGGATGGGAGGATCTGGGGTCCAGGAGTGCCACGGGAGATTGCGGGGGCAGGCTGCCCTGCGGGGCCCTTTTAAGATCATCGGGCAGGAAGCGGCCGGCAGATGTGCGGGACCTTAGGGAGCTATCTTTGGATCCGGAGCGGCAGCGTCGTCAGGCAGCCCCTTCTGCGCCTTTATCAAGACCTGACAACGTTGAAAACATGGAGAAAAGCTGAGAGGAGGGCGAGATTTCATAGGGACCGTCAGAACATGAGCAAGTTCCGTCAGGAGATGTCGCGGCCGGTCAGAGGATCTCTCTGAGGCAGCCTGATGAGGAGACTACCCTTGTTCATAATTTAACTGATGTGGGTGGTGCTCGGGGTGTGTTGGGGGTTAGTAATTCAGAGGGTGTTATAGGGAATATTCAAGGGGCAATTGGTGGGTGCATTATCTATGGGGTCAATTATTAAGTGTATTGCAGGGCTTGGCGTCACAGGGGGCAAGTGATGTGAGGTCGCCGGCAGTGGCGTGAGTGGCTTCCGGAGGTTCAGGAGCAGGATCTGGGCAGGCGGGAGTGCGCCTGCAGGGTGGTGGCTCGGTGTTATCACAGGAAAAGAGTAATACTGAGAAAGAAAAGGAGGATGAGGTGGTTCGGTTGGATAATTGAAGTGTATGTGGCACCCCAGGAGTCCGGGTGCCACAGTGGCATTGCCTCCCTCACAAGGGGTGATGCCATGCCTCGAAGCAAGGAGGGGTCCCCTAATCAGGTTTTGCTAGCATGCAACACTTTCCTGGCTCCAGACCAGCAAGGGGAGCTCCTCCCCTTAGCAACTGGGATCTGGAGGCGGGGTTAGTTTGAGGAAAGAAGAAAGGAGTTGAAGTCAGGACGTCGATGAGGAAAGACCTAGGGAGTGGAGCTGCATGGCAGTTCACCCCAGAGGAAGCGCAGAAGAACTGGACACCGGAGTCCGAGGTTGTGGGGCACCGAAAGCCCAGCAGCAGAAACCGGAGGGCAGGAGACAGCCAGCGGATCTTCAGTGTCTATAAAGAAAGGTTTTTGTTGGCAGTTCAACTAGGGGCAATGTAAGTTTGGGGGCACATGCAAGTTTAAGCACGAGTGTTTTGGATGTAGGGGAAGTCAGGGGCTCAGTAAGTGCTTTAAACGAGCAAAAGGCAAAACAGGTGAGGGTTCTGGAAAGAGGGAGGACTCCCGTGAAGGTCGAGGCGATGCTTCCATTTTTAAATAGATATCCAGATATGGAGGCGGCTAGGTTAATTGAGCTGGGTTTTTCTGAGCGCCAAAATTTAGGCCGGGAAATTTGAAATCGGCAGGGGAACACCCGGAGGTGGTGATGGAAACGCTGTATAATGAAGTGGCTTTGGGGAGCACGGCGGGACCGTTTCTGGATCCGCCTTGGCCAGAATTGAGAATTTCCCCTTTGAATGTTGTACCCAAGCTGGTACCAAATAAGTTTTGGCTTATTCATCACTTATCTTCTCTAGAAGAAGACTCCGTGAATGGCATCCCGGTAGAGTTATCGTTTGATAAGTCATTAGGGTTGGTAAGGGCAGCAGGGCAAGCTGCGTTGGTGGTGACTCGCCCCCTGGGCCGTGGGGTACTCTGTAGCGGGGCAGGTCGGTGCTGGGGGTGTCACAGTGGCAGTGACCCGGTCCGTGACCCAGGGCGGTTAATAAAAGGGATTAAAGAAAAGGGAATATAGTTTTTATATAATGTTCGTGACGACACCTGTGATATGCTGCTATATGGGGCCGCCGCTGCGGTGCAGATCCTCTGGAACTGATGATGACGCAGCAGAGTTGGTTCAGCTCTCCACAGGGAGAGCTTAGCTCCAGGGCAGTAAGTAGTGATACTATAGGGCGGATGTGGTTGGTGCGGTGTAGTGCAGGTGATGGCGCAGATAATAATTCTAGGACACAGTGGGGTGTAGTCTTCAAGGTTTACTCACAGTTGTTGAACTCCAGGTTACCAGGACCAGGGTAACCTCCCACACCGTCCTGTGTTTACCAAGGCAGGGGTTCAGCAATCTCCCAGGTGCCTCAGGAGTACATAACGGGACCCCAGTCTGTGTGCCTTACTCGGTCGTCTTCCTGCGCTGGCTCTCACCCTCCTGCCCTGCGCCAG
Source organism: Phyllobates terribilis (assembly GCF_046119375.1). Taxonomy (NCBI): domain Eukaryota; kingdom Metazoa; phylum Chordata; class Amphibia; order Anura; family Dendrobatidae; genus Phyllobates; species Phyllobates terribilis. Next base: position 101,678 of record NW_027364149.1, on the reverse strand, counting down.
TGTCCCAAGCCGGTAACCTCGGATTTTGGCGGGTAACCTGCAGTCCCCTGAATCCTATGTGGCTACCTTTTTAGCGATGTAGTTGTGGTTGTGAGCAGCTGCACCCTGAAAGTACAGAAGCATCCGGTTTCTAGCTGAGCCTTGTAGTTCTCCAATAGTTAGGGGCCGGTCCTCTTTGCGGCCTGATACCTCCACGTTCCTGCAGATTCGGGCGCATTGGTGGCTTCCGCACTTGCCGTGCCCCTGGGATCCCCTCACTCCTGGAGCCTTCCTCTGCTCCCTTCCTCTTCAGCCAGTCCTCCTGGGCCTCTCTGTCTAGGCTCTCTTCTCTGAGCAGAGCTCCTGCTTCCACCACTCTCTCCTCAGACTGAACACTGACTGGACTCTCTCTCTCAAGATGGCTCCCCTTTTTATACACCTACTGAAGTGCTCCCCTAGCTGCTTCCTCCACCCTCACCCAATACTTGGTTCCCCCTCAGTCGGTTCCACCGCACTTCCAACAGGGACAGGGCTCAGCATAAGGCAGTGCATCTTGCTCCGCCTGCTGGCCTGGAAGGGTGTAGTGTTGGATGCAAGTGGGTGGGTCCCAGGCAGTACTCCATCCTTACCTGAGAGTGAGATACCACACCTCTGGGTGAGATGCAGTACCTCTGTGGCGACTGACCCCGCAGGGGCGCCACAATGGCAAAATCGGATATTGAGGCGGCTTTTTGCTTGCTTCCAGTGCATCCGGACACTCTTCATCTGTTAGGCTGCATGTGGGATGAAAACATTTTTGTAGATCGTTGTTTGCCCATGGGCTGCTCTATATCATGCTCATACTTTGAGGCTTTTAGTTTATTTGTTGAATGGGTGGTTCGGGACATGTCCGGGGTCTCTTCAATAATTCACTACCTGAATGATTTCTTTTGTGTTGGGCCTTCTGGCTTGTTAGTGTGTTCAGTTTTGTGGGTAACTTTAAAGAAGGTGACGGTGTTGTTTGGGATCCCATTAGCCGCAGACAAGAAGGAGGGCCCTGCTACGGTGATGTGTTTTTTGGGTATAGAAATTGACAGTGTGGCGATGGAGTGTAGGCTTCCTAAAGGAAAGTTGATGGATTTGCGGCTGGCGGAAGCGGCGGTGCGACGCGTCAAGAAAATAAGGTTGAAGGTAGTACGGTCATTGTTGGGCAAGCTTAATTTTGCTTGCAGGATAATGCCGATGGTCAGGGTGTTTTCCAGGTGATTATCGGAGGCGTTGGCAGGAAAATCATCGTCGCATCATTTTTTCGCGTTACTCAGGAGATCAAGGCGGATCTGGAGGTTTGGGACTCTTTTCTGGCGAAATATAATGGTTGCACGCTGTGGATGGACAAAGTGGTGTCCAATGATAGTATATCTTGACTTCAGCAAAGCATTTGACAAAGTATCTCACACCATCCTTATTGAAAAAATGACCAAGTATGCAATGGACCAGGCAACTGTTAGGTGGATTCATAACTGGCTTAGTGATCGGACTCAAAGGGTGGTTGTAAATGGCTTCACATCCAGCTGGATGAATGTCTCAAGTGGGGTACCACAGGGCTCCGTCCTGGGACCTGTATTGTTCAACATCTTTATCAATGATTTAGATGAAGGAATTGAGGGTAAACTGGATTAAATTTGCTGATGACACAAAGCTAGGAGGGATAGCTAATACTAGAGAAGAGAGAGAGAGGATTCAAAAAGACCTAAATAAACTGGAGCAGTGGGCAGCAACCAACAGAATGGTTTTTAACCGGGAAAAATGCAAAGTACTACATCTGGGCAATAAAAATGAAAAAAGCATATACAGAATGGGAGGAATAGAGCTAAGCAACAGTACATGTGAAAAAGACTTAGGTATACTAATAGGTCATAGACTGAACATGAGTCAACAGTGTGATGCAGCAGCAAAAAAGGCAAATACAATTCTGGGATGTATTAACAGAAGCATACAGTCTAGATCACGTGAAGTCATTATCGGTCTTTACTCCTCTTTGGTCAGACCTCATCTGGAATGCTGTGTACAGTTTTGGGCACCACATTTTAAAAAAGACATAGACAAACTGGAGCAAGTTCAGAGAAGAGCGACCAGAATGGTGACTGGTCTGCAAACCATGTCCTATGAGGAACGGTTGCAGGATTTGGGAATGTTTAGCTTGCAAAAAAGAAGACTGAGAGGAGACTTAATAGCTGTCTACAAATATGTCAAGGGCTGTCACATTGTAGAAGGATCATCTTCTCATTTGCACAAGGAAAGACTAGAAGCAATGGGATGAAACTAAATGGGAGGAGACACAGATTAGATATTAGAAAAAACTTTTTGACAGTTAGGGTGATTAATGAGTGGAACAGGCTGCCACGAGAGGTGGTGAGTTCCCCTTCAATGGACATCTTCAAACAGAGGCTGGACAGACATCTGTCTGAGATGATTTAGTGAATCCTGCTTTGAGCAAGGGGTTGGACCAGATGACCCAGGAGGTCCCTTCCAACTCTACCATTCTATGATTCTATGATAACTTGCAGCTTTACACGGTTGCTGCTAGGTCATTGGGTTTTGGAGCGTTTTTTCTGGGACATTGGTGCGTAGGTCCTTGGCCAGTGACCTGACAGGAAACGGGTTTGGTAAAAAAACTTGTCCTTGTTGGAATTATTCCCAACTGTACTGGCCCTGGAATTGTGGGGGGCCGAGTTTAGCGGAAAGAACGTTTGTTTTTATTGTGATAACCTGTTGGAGGTTCATGCAATAAATTCTTTGTTGGCAAAATCTCCTCCTATAGTGGTGTACCTACGTCACTTGGTGTTGCGCTGTTTGGAAAGGAATGTGTATAGTGGCGAGGCATGTTCCGGGGGAATTGAATGAAGTGGCTGATGCGCTGTCTCGTTTCAGTTCGACTGGTTTCTCCAGCTGGTGCCATGGGCAGATAAAGTGGGAGCGGAATGTCCCAATGTGCTTTGGAGTCTAGTCAATGTGTAGTTTTCGAGTTAATCAAGAACTCAAGAAGGTATCCAAAATTATTGCTAGAATGGGAAACTTTGAGTGCGTGCATGGAGGTGGATTCTTCTGATAAGGATAGGCTGTGTTTAGTTTTATCCTTTTTAGGAAAAGATTTCATTTCGGGTAGATCGGTGTCCGCAGTGTCGCAGAGATTAGCGACGCTGGCATTTCTGTTTAAGTTACAGGGTGTGAAGGATGTCACAAAGGAATTTTTGGTGAATCAGGCCATGAAGGATTTTCGGAAAGGCGTAGTTAGTCAAGATAAAAGGAGGCCAGTTTCTTTTGCACTGTTGAACAAGTTGTTGGGTTGTGTGCAATCTGTTTGTTATTCCCTTTATGAGATAGCATTGTTTTCGGCTGCTTTTGTGTTAGCCTTCTTTGGTGCATTTCGCATAAGCGAGCTAATCAGTCCTCCACGTATGGTGGAAGGGGGTTTGCTTTTGGGTGACGTTCATGTGTTGGATGATAGGGTGGAATGTGTGTTCAGGCAGTCTAAGACTGATCAATGTGGGAATGTTTATTCTATTCCTGGTTATTTAGCCTGCCCGATTGTCGTAGTAAGGCATTTTATGGCAGTTCATGGTGCAATGCTGGGTGTGTTCTTATGACATGTGGACGAATTTGCACTGTCTCGGTACCAATTTGTTGCAGTTTTTAAACATTGATTAATGTTAATGGGTGAAAAGCCTGAAGAGTATGGGTCTCATTCGTTCCGCATTGGTGCGGCGACGGAGGCTTCTCGTTGGGGCTTGGGTGATGATGTGGTTCGGCGTATAGGTCGTTGTGAATCAGCACTTTTTCGCTCATATGGACGCCCTCACCTTGTGGCTGTATAAGGTTGAGATGGGCTGTAGCTGTTTGTTAGTGTGGTGATATTTATGTTTATTAATGAGGTCATTGTTTTGTTTTATTAAAGTGCATGTTTAATGTGGATCCTCGGTCATTCTTGCATGTTTTGGGGTGCGTTACTGGCCGATGTTCACACGGATGGTCGGCAGCTCAGGCAGGCTCGGTCCACGGCACTGATCAAGTGGCTGGGTATCCGCGGTATGACCTGGGGGAGTGTTTTGCCGGAGGTGGCATACTATTGTAGGGTGAATCAACTGCCGAATGTACTTGTGTTACATGTTGGTGGAAATTACCTTGGGGTTAGATCATCATGGAAACTCATCAGAGATATTAAATTCGACATGTTACGGTTGTGGTCAGCGTATCCAGGAATCGTTATTGTTTGGTCGGACATTGTTGCTCTGCTGAACTGGAGGTACACAAAATCGGTTGAGCGTATTAACAAGACCAGGATTAAGGTTAACAAAACTATGGCTCGTTTCGTAGCAAGGTGTGGTGGTAAGGCGTAAGGATTTGGAGGTGCCTTCTAGGGAGCACTTGAGATCGGACGGTGTGCATCTAAATGATATTGGGATGGATTTATGGTCTTTGGCCTTGAGAGAGGGTATTGAGCAAGCTTTAGGTGTGTGGCAGGCCCAGGCCAAGTAAGGTGTCACGTGTCCGGAGCTGTGGCGGGGGATAGGTCTGGTTCAGAAGCTGATATTAAAAATGTCCGTTTTGGTGGGAAGTCACTATTGGAGTATAGTGCCTTCTGTTTAACCCATGTCGCATGCAGCCATGTGTTTCTTTAAAGGGAGGTTAATATGAAAGGGGGTCGGAAAGATCCTCAATGACCAGAAAACCCTTCTTGAATTGTCAAGAAATCTGCCATATTTCCTCTACTCTCTCTTTGTCCCACTTGAAATTTTCATGAGAACAGTCTGAGTAACTTAAAATATTCACTCATCACTGCGAATCAATGATAATGTTACTAAACAACAGATGACTGCTTTAAATGAAATTAAAAAAAATCATGAAACAGGTGGTAAAAAGGTAAACTGACAAAGGATCGAATGTGGTTATTTGGCATACTGACATGTATGAAAGGGAGGCTTCCTGTCAACTGAATGATGTCAAGTATTTTTTTGCAGATTGCCAATAAGAACATTTCAAAATAATATGTTCCTTATTTTGGATAAGACACTTGAGAGAGGCACTATCCCTAAACCATAATGGGAAGATCTCATGGTTGACGGTCCAGTTATTGCTACATTCTATTACCTAAGGTTCATGAAAATTTACTCAACCCCCCCCAGGTTGTCCCATTGTATCAGGATGTGGAAGTATGAATGAACAGATCTGTAGATTCCTTGATCATTGTCTTCAACCTTGTATGGTCGATCTTCCGTCCTACTTAAAGGAGTCGAGAGAGGTTTTAAGGCGATTGGATGGTGAAGTATTGGAACCTGACATGTTCCTTGTGACATGTGATATTGAGTCCCTTTATACCTGCATTAGTCATCAACAGGGGATGCCAGCAACCAAATTTCTTCTCAACATGCAGGGTCTATCCAGAGACCTCCTTATCCGTCCAATGGACTCAATTTTGTTTTGGATCACAATTTTTTTTGTATTCAGGAACAGATTTTTCTTGCAGACTATGGGTGTGGCAATGGGCGTAACATTTGCGCTGTCTTATGAAAATCTTTTTTGTAGGGCTATGGGTGAGAGATATGGTTCAGACACAATATTCTCATGAATGGATAAGTAATTTTGTGTGATCAAACATCTGACTTTGAGAGCCATGTTAGAGATCTGAAAGACAGATTTACACAACGCGGATATCGAGTAAAAGATATTGACCGAGGTTACAGATTAGCTAGAGTATGTAACCTTGATGATTTACTGAAAAAGATGAAAAATCAAGATGAACGTGTCCTGCCAATTACCAGTTTCCATAGTCGAAGAGATGAAGTCCATTGGCCTATATTGAAACAGTTTTTTCTGAAACAAGAAAAAGCTGGTACAAATTGAATGTAAGTGGATAACTACTTTATAAACATTGGCACCTCTTGGTTTATAAGAACAGCTCAGTTTTGTTTCCTATCTTTAATTGTTGTATTCTTTAATGACTACAATTTACCATCTTTTTGTTCCCTTATTGTTTCCCAACATTTCATTTTATTTTCCTTATATTTGCGAAGTCGGCTGTGGCTTTTTAGTTTTATTCATTTTTATTTGTTTTCTCACTTCTTCTCTTTCAATCTAGGATGCAGTTTATCTCAGTGGCTAATATGAAAACAAGTCCCACATTTTTTCCTTCTTCCAGTATTTTTTACTTTGTCGTCTCATCTGGATATTGCTGCACGTTTTTCCATTTAAATGTGTTTTTATATATTTTTTTCATTGTTCTGTGTGTTTTATACACACTATTTTATTCTACCACTATGCATACCCTTTTTCACATTCATATGTTCTCTTTCTTTGCTTACTCATTACACTGTTATTATTTTAATTTTACAATTTTTTATTACTTACTATTTATTTATTATCATTATATATATTTTTTTTTCTTAGTTTTTCATTTTGTGATCTTCCCTATTCCCCTATCACTTTATTTAGATTTTTTTTTTCATCATTCATTTCATTGACATGTCACAACGCATCCAATCATATTTCTTTGTTTATTTTTTAGCACCCTCACTTTTCACTCCATGCTTCCACATTCTGTCATTTTTCATCAGTTATCCACATACATATTTTTTTTCATTTGGCTCTTTTTCCCATCAAGGTCTACTTTCCCCACTGCAATAGGCACGTTTCCCCCATCCAATATAGCCGCCGCCCCATATTTTCCAATCTACAGTTATATGAAAAAGTTTGGGCACCCCTATTAATCTTAAGCTTAATGTTTTATAAAAATTGGTGTTTTTGCAACAGCTATTTCAGTTTGATATATGTAATAACTGTTGGACACAGTAATGTTTCTGCTTTGAAATGAGGTTTATTGTACTAACAGAAAATGTGCAATCTGCATTCAAACAAAATTTGACAGGTGCATAAGTATGGGCACCCTTATCATTTTCTTGTTTTAAATACTCCTACCTACTTTTTACTGACTTACTAAAGCACTTTTTTGGTTTTGTAACCTCATTAAGCTTTGAACTTCATAGCCACTTGCAAGTTGTTCTCTTGTTTGAATCTCCTCTGAAGAGTGGCATCATGGGCTCCTCAAAACAACTGTCAAATGATCTGAAAACAAAGATTATTCAACATAGTTGTTCAGGGGAAGGATACAAAAAGCTGTCTCAGAGATTTAACCTGTCAGTTTCCTCTGTGAGGAACATAGTAAGGAAATGGAAGAACACAGGGACAGTTCTTGTTAAGGCCAGAAGTGGCAGGCCAAGAAAAACATCAGAAAGGCAGAGAAGAAGAATGGTGAGGTCAAGGACAATCCTCAGACCACCTCCAGAGAGCTGCAGCATCAACTTGCTGCAGATGGTGTCACTGTGCATCGGTCAACAACGCACTTTGCACAAGGAGAAGCTGTATGGGAGAGTGATGCGAAAGAAGCCGTTTCTGCAAGCACGCCACAAACAGAGTCGGCTGAGGTATGCAAAAGCACATTTGGAGAAGCCAATTTCTTTTTGGAAGAAGGTCCTGTGGACTGATGAAACCATGGTTGAGTTGTTTGGTCATACAAAAAGGCGTTATGCATGGCTGCAAAAAAACACAGCATTCCAAGAAAAACACTTGCTACCCACAGTAAAATTGGGTGGAGGTTCCATCATGCTTTGGGGCTGTGTGGCCAATGCCGGCACCGGGAATCTTGTTAAAGTTGAGGGATGCATGAATTCCACTCAGTATCAGCAGATTCTTGACAATAATGTTCAAGAATCAGTGACAAAGTTGAAGTTACGCAGGGGATGGATCTTTCAGCAAGACAATAATCCAAAACACCGCTCCAAATCTACTCAGGCATTCATGCAGAGGAACAATTACAATGTTCTGGAATGGCCATCCCAGTCCCCAGACCTGAATATCATTGAACATCTGTGGGATCATTTGAAGAGGGCTGTCCATGCTCGGCGATCATCAAATTTAACTGAACTGGAACTGTTTTGTAAAGAGGAATGGTCAAAAATACCTTCATCCAGGATCCAGGAAATCATTAAAAGCTACAGGAAGCGACTAGAGGCTGTTATTTTTGCAAAAGGAGGATCTACTAAATATTAATGTCACTTTTCTGGTGAGGTGCCCATACTTATGCACCTGTCAAATTTTGTTTGAATGCAGATTGCACATTTTTTGTTAGTACAATAAACCTCATTTCAAGGCAGAAACATTACGGTGTCCAACAGTTATTACATATATCAAACTGAAATAGCTGTTGCAAAAACACCAATTTTTATAAAACATTAAGCTTAAGATTAATAGGGGTGCCCAAACTTTTTCATATAACTGTATTTCTACTTTCATAGTTGCATTGGGCAAGTTTTCCTCATCCAAGATGGCTGCCACTCCATTTCGCACATACGCACTGGCTGCTCGGCTTGGACCCGGAATTTCAGCTTCAATGACTCCATCAGCGCCCTCCAATGCAGGTATTGATAATGACCACGCCACATAATCATAGTGGAAGGCGTTGATAGAAATGGCCATCACCTCTACCACCTTTCTCACTCATTAAAAAGTTGGCTTCCATTCTCCACTTCACCACCCCTTCGGAAGCATTAGTGAAACGTGCATTGGAGGGTAAGGTGGAGGCTGCACAGGGAGTATGTGGGCATCGGGACCTATGTTCAGTACTTATTATTGTGCCTGCTGTGTTTTATTGGTTTTTAATTAGTCCTATATCTTGTTTTTTAATATCTCTAGTTGTCCAGCTATATTTATTAATTAATAAAATTATGTTTTGTTACTTGCGACTTTGTAGGTTCTATTTTGTAATTATAGACTGTCTGCTCTCACTGATTTTCCTGCAAATCTGTATGTGATTACATAGTTCTAGGAGAATAGTAGACATATGTGTGATTACTAACACTTCTTCAGCTTTCATCATGTCAGAAAGTGTTGGGGAAGGGGCAGTACAGCAGAGGTTAGCTTTGTCTCATTATACTTTTGTGAGCTCTTTTCTCATAGTGCTGTCAGCTCAGCTGTACTGCCCCATCTCTTAGCTGCTATTAATCTGTGCTGCTGGGTGCCAACTCCGCACATAATCAGTTTTCTTCCCCTTCTGGCAGCAGACAGTATGGTCCCTTTTACTTCCTTTGCACATGGACTTTTCATAGGTATATAATGCTACTGCAGGAGAGAGACCAAGCATGCATATCCAGCAGCACTTAGCACATGAGGTGGACATGCACATTGATAAACACTTTGAACATAAAACGGTGTCATACTATATGTTTAGATGTAGTAAATGATTCTTTACTCAATATTGTTTAACAGCATGTAAATGCTATTAACTATTTTTTTAGAACATGAAATACCCACGTAAGAGATATGAACACCTTGACATTCAGGGAAAAATGTAAATTTGCAATAAAATATATATAAAGTTTAAGATTTTCATACATCAAATGTGTTTATCATCTAAATCACTGCACTAAATAGAGTTTAGAACAAAATGGGTAATTTTTAATATTTGCTTAGCTACCGTTGAAGCTCGAGCAGGCATTAAAACATTTGTATCTGATACAATGACAGTAAATGATGGCGGTACATATAATCCTTGGCTTGTCTCATCAATAAACCGAGGTCCAATGAAATATAAAACAGGGCCGAATGGAGTGTGCACTTTCCAGTATGAGTGAAAAGTGTCCCAGAAAACAGAATATTTTTCGTTGTAGGAGCTAAAACCCATATTTGGTATCCATAGCCTCCTTTTCGGAACCCCAATGACTTTGGGGGAGAATCTGATGTATATCCATGGTTAATCCTCTCCCATATCAACATTATCGGCCAACATGCCTCATCAAATGATGCCGTCAGTGTGAAATCCATCTCTGTATTTGATTACTGATGTCTTCACTCTAGAATGTTTTCAGAAGTACAAAATCAAAATATTAAAATGGTATAGAATAGGGGTCTCAAACTCAGCTGGGTATATGGGCCGCACACGGAAAAAAATTGAATTTGGGGGGCCGCATTCTTTGCATGACAAAGTGACATTTTTAGTGATACCATTTTTTTTCTATACACTTTTTGAACTGGTCCTCGTCTTGTAGTAATGCCCCATCCTGATCCTCATCTTGTAGTAATGTGCCCATCCTGATCCTCATCTTGTAGTAATGTACCCATCCTGGTCCTCATCTTGCAGTAATGCCCCATCCTGGTCCTCATCTTGTAGTAATGTGCCCATCCTGATCCTCATCTTGAAGTATTGCCCCATCCTGGTCCTCATCTTGTAGTAATGCACCATCCTGGTCCCCATCTTGTAGTAATGCCCCATCGTGGTCCCCATCTTGTAGTGATGTGCCCATCCTGGTCCTCATATTGTAGTGATGTGCCCATCCTGGTCCTCATATTGTAGTGATGTGCCCATCCTGGTCCTCATATTGTAGTGATGTGCCCATCCTGGTCCTCATATTGTAGTGATGTGCCCATCCTGGTCCTCATATTGTAGCGATGTGCCCATCCTGGTCCTCATATTGTAGCAATGTGCCCATCCTGGTCCTCATATTGTAGCAATGTGCCCATCCTGGTCCTCATATTGTAGCAATGTGCCCATCCTGGTCCTCATATTGTAGCAATGTGCCCATCCTGGTCCTTATATTGTAGCAATGTGCCCATCCTGGTCCTCATCTTGTAGTAATGCCCCATCCTGGTCCTCATCTTGTAGTAATGCCCCCCATCCAGGTCCAAATATTGTAGGAATGTCCCCCTCCAGGTCCCCATATTGTAGGAATGTCCCCATCCAGGTGGCCATACGTCCTCATCCAGGTGGCCATATGTGCTCACCCACGTGCCCATATGTCCCTATCCAGATGCCCATAGTGCACATAACAGAGAAAAAAAAATTCTTCTCACCTGTCTTCCGTTCCCTCGGCGTCCTTCTGCATATGCAGCATGCAGGCACCATAGACCCCTTGACAATTCCGGCCCGGACCAGTAGCCGCCGACATAAGCACCGTAGTGCAGTGTATTGCCGAGCAGAGACAGGCTCTCTGCACAGCAATACCAATGCCAGCTGCCGACCTATCAGAGGCCTGCAGCTGACATCTGCGTCAGTGATGTCATACGCCGCTGCGCTGGGACGCAGATGTCAGCTGCTGGCCTCTGATAATCTTGTCTTTCAAAGTGTTAGCCCCGCTCATCCATTAGAATCTGAGGATGTGAAAAGACTCACTGAGCGACATTTTATTGCACTTATTCCAGCAACGGAAACAAGAAGGAACCCCCAGAAAAGATGTTGTGTATGTACTAAGAGAGGAATGAGGCGTGATACCCGCTACTATTGCGCACAATGCCCATCATTGCCAGCCTTATGCGTCACTGACTGCTTTAAAATCTTCCACACAGAACCACGTTTTTAAACTGTAAAAATGTATCCCAATTTGTCATTCAAACATTTGGTTCATTTAGTGAATGACACATTTGAGTAGAGCTCACTTAATTTCCAGGGGGGGTTCTCCAGAATCTAAACCTTCCATTGCGTGCTTGTTTCTGGAAATCATCCATTGAGTTAAAATGGTCACAAAACTCATAGATGAATTCCCAGAGGGGTGTCATTTCCAAAATGGGGTCACTTGTTGGGGGTTTCCTCTGTTTAGGCACCTCAGGGGCTCTCCAAATGCAACATGGCGTCCGCTATCGATTCCAGTCAAATTTCCATTCCAAAAGTCAAATGGCGCTCCTTACCTTCCAAGCCATGCCGTGCGCCCAAAAAGTGGCTTTGCACCACATATGGGGTATCAGCGTGCTCAGGAGAAATTGCACAACACATTTTGGGGTCCATTTTTTCTGGCTGCCCTTGTGAAAATTAAAAATTTGAGGTTAAAGTAGCAGTTTTGTGAAAAAAAAGTTAAATGTTCATTGTTTTCTTCCACATTCCAAAAATTCCTGTGAAGCACCTGAAGGGTTAATAAACTTCTTGAATGTGGTTTTGAGCACCTTGGGGGGTGAAGTTTTTAGAATGGTGTCACTTTTGGGTATTTTCTGTCATAAAGGCCTCTCAAAGTCACTTCAAATAAGATGTGGTCCCTAAAAAAATGTTTTTGTAAATTTTGTTGTAAAAATGAGAAATCGCTGGTCAACTTTTAACCCTTATAGCTTCCTAACAAAAAAAAATGTTGGTTCCAAAATTGTGCTGATGTAAAGTAGACATGTGGGAAATGTTATTTATTAACTATTTTGTGTGACATCTCTCTCTGATTTAAGGGCATGAAAATTCAAAGTTTGAAAATTGCAAAATTTTCAAAATTTTCGCCAAATTTCCGATTTTTTCACAAATAAACGCAAGTGATATCGAAGAAATTTTACCACTATCATGAAGTACAATATGTCACGAAAAAACAGTCTCAGAATCAGGGGAATCCGTTGAAGCGTTCCAGAGTAATTACCTCATAAAGTGACAGTGGTCAGAATTGAAAAAATTGGCCCGGTCACGAAGGCAAAAAGAGGCTCTGGCGCGAAGTGGTTAACTTGACATGGGCATCACCCTCCCAGTACAGGCCAATAACATATAATCTCCCCGGCAGCACTATATTCAGCTTTTCTTATGTTGTAGGATCCATTTACACAAACCCATTTGCAGAAATTTAAAAGCCTGTTTACATGGGCAGACTGAGCGATCTGTAGCAGATTGTTCAGAGTGCATAAGCAGCCATAGCTCTTGGGAGTCCGAGTCGTATTTAGAAAGGACCACTGCACCACTGAGAACAATGATTTTTTGTGCTGCACAAAAAATAATTTCACCCAGTGAATGCGAGTTTTGCTTTTTTTATCTGATGATCATCAGCCTGTTTCTTAAAAACGATCGTACATGATAATCTTTCAGTGTAAATACAGCTTTCTCCATACACATTAGGTTAAAGTTGGTCAAACACATCGATATGCCAGACACTCTAATGTGTATAGGGGCACAGGTCAACTGATGGTCGCAGGAGATGACAATTGGACATATCCAATTTGGGACTGCTGATCACTTTGTTCTCTCAGAAATCATGGAGAACACAGGAGTGCTCAGCCAAGTGAGCAATCCATTCCATGGGAGAGTCAGCAAAGATGGCTGTTGGCTGAATGATCCACTGAAGAATCGTTTGGTCAACAGTCATCTAATTTGTGTGGCCAGCTTTAGAATGGCTCAACAACCTGGTCACAAGTATCAGCTTCTAATTATTGTGCTCAGTTGGTCACATTGAAGGCTACACCCGCCCTGTTACAGAGAGCGCATGACCTATTTGTTCTACCTATTTATCTACTAACCTTGTCCACATGGGAGACTCGCAGTCTTTACCTCTCTTGAATTCCCACACTGACTGAGTGATAACAATAAACCAATTTACTATGACGCTTGAGTTCTCTCCGATGTAATGACAGAGGAGACAAGGCAACTACAATCATCACTCTGACCCGTAGTCAACACATTCAAAGCAATGTAATCATAGGCGGATTATAATGAGGACAATCTGGGCTACCGCCCGGGGCCCTGGCCTTCGGGGGAGCCCATGGCCAGATCGCCCTCATTATAATGTTTTCTGCAGAGGCATGGGCAGGGGAACCGCACCGTACCATTAGACGCCGGCTGCATCAGGGAGACAGACACACCCCTTGCACGCTGTGTCTCCAGGACTGACGTCACACAGCGGCGCCTGGAGCTGCTTCACTTCAGCCTGCCGGAGAGGAGCTCCTGCATCAGTGGATGGCGGTAAATAGTAAATATGAGGTCGGGCCCAGGGCAGGTTGTCTGGAGTGAGGAGGGGGCTGCAAGATGCTGCTCTCCTCCTAATGAGTTCACACAGATCCCTTAGTATCAGGTCAGCGGTCGCTCTGCTGGGGCTCTGTGTGACTTATTGCCGGAGTCTGACCTTTGTTGCAGATCAGCTCGCGCTGTCAATGTCAGGTCATCGGCTCCATCGTCACCAGATCTGCAGGAAAATTCACAGTCATGCAATAAATGACACTGAGCCCCAGCAGAGACCACAGACATCGCATACAGGATCCTGCACTGACTGATCAGCCCAAAACCTACAGGACGTCACATACTATACTTCTCCATATATAATATGTGAGGTCCTGTAGGCCGGTGTGATCAGTACAGTGTATATCCCTGTACAAAATGTCACATCCAGTATACAGATTAGTGTACGGTATACTGTGGTAAAGACATCAGATGGGATATAACAATGTGTATAGTATATAACATCTGATGTCTATATCACAGTATATCGCACTAGCTATTGAACTCGTTTTACGCCCGGGTGGCGAGCTTTTTTATTGGTATATGCTCTCCTATCCTGGCCCCGTATCCTGGTATATGCTTCCCCATCCTGGTGTATGCTTCCCCATCCTGGTATATTTGCCCCCGTCCTGGTATATGCTCCCCCATCCTGGTGTATGCTTCCCCATCCTGGTCCCCCATCCTGGTATATGCTCCTCCATCCTGGTGTATGCTCCCCCATCCTGGTATATGCTCCCCCATCCTGGTATATGCTCCCCCATCCTGGTATATGCTCCCCCATCCTGGTATATGCTTCCCCATCCTGGTATATGCTCCCCCATCCTGGTATATGCTCCCCCATCCTGGTATATGCTCCCCCATCCTGGTATATGCTCCCCCATCCTGGTCCTCCATCCTGTTATATGCTCCCCCATCCTGGTATATGCTTCCCCATCCTGGTCCCCCATCCTGGTATATGCTCCCCCATCCTGGTGTATGCTTCCCCATCCTGGTCCCCCATCCTGGTATATTCTCCCCCCATCCTGGTCCATGCTTCCCCCCCATCCCTCCATCCTGGTATATGCTTCCCCATCCTGGTCCCCCATTCTGGTACATGCTCCCCCATCCTGGTCCATGCTTCCTCCCATCTTGGCATATGCTCCCCTATCCTGGTATATGCTCCCCCATCCTGGTGTATGCTTCCCCATCCTCGTATATGCTCCGCTATCCTGGCCCATGCTCCCCCATCCTGGTATATGCTCCCCCATCCTGGTATATGCTCCCCCATCCTGGTCCATGCTTCCCCATCCTGGTATATGCTCCCCCTTCCTGTTCCCCTATCCTGGTCTATGCTCCCCCCTCACCTTGGTCCATGCTCCCCATGTCCGCATAGCGCAATATCCAGTTTCATTTGAATGAATACAAATGTGCAGAGTGTATTCAACAAAATGGCGCCAAAGTACACGCATGCGCATACCACACTGTCCATTTTGTTTTCATATTTGTCTTGACTAAAATAGCGCCGGAAATCACAGTATGCACAGGCGCCGATTGTGGCACCACATTCCTCCCCCAGCCTCTCCAGAGATGACAGGACTGAACAGGTATGTGTTTATGGTGCCTTTACATACCGGGATATCCGGCACCACACTCCTCATCCCTGTCTGGGATGTGGATGTGTCTGTCTGCGGCCAGACTGCGCAGGTATTGCACTTGCGCAGTCTATAGAGGCTTCTGACAGAAGGACACATCCCTGATTATACTATAGTAGATACCAGTCATGTATTGTCATATAGACTGTACAGGGCCATACATGGGGGAATGAGGAGAGGCATGTGACCGGGGTACAGCCATCAGGAGGGTGCCTTTGGGCCACCTCATGCGGTGGTCAAAGGTGTCTCCCAGGTAGCTGCATTTTGCATTCGACCATTCTCTGAGCTGGCTGTGGAACCGACAGTCGATCAGAGAAGGGAGCTATGTACGGGCTCATATTGTATATAGGGAGCTATGTGGGTACTCATACTGTATATAGGGAGTTATGTACGGGCTCATATTGTATATAGGGTGCTATGTGGGTACTCATACTGTATATAGGGAGCTATGTACGGGCTCATATTGTACATAGGGAGCTATTTGGGTGCTCATACTGTATATAGGGAGCTATGTGAGGGCTCATACTGTATCTATGGAGCTATGTGAGGGCTCATACTGTATATAGGGAGCTATGTGAGGGCTCATACTGTAACTAGGGAGCTATGTGAGGGCTCATACTGTATATAGGGAGCTATGTGGGGCTCCTACTGTATATAGGGGGCAATGTGAGTGCTCATACTGTATATAGGGTGCTATGTGGGTGCTCATACTGTATATAGGCAGCTATGTGTGGGGCTCATACTGTATCTAGGGAGCTATGGCTATGTGTGGGGCTCATACTGTATCTAGGGAGCTATGTGTGGGGCTCATACTGTATCTAGGGAGCTATGTGGGGGCTCATACTGTATCTAGGGAGCTATGTGCGGGCTCATACTGTATCTAGGGAGTTATGTGGGGGCTCATACTGTATATAGGGGGATGTCAGCATACTTAATTCTGCTCAATATTAAGTCATACAATTAATATATATTTTTTATTATTTTGTTAATATTATTAATGTTGAGCAGAATTAATTTCAGCCTATTGGTTCAGCCTCCACAACAGTCATGGTCTCTCGTGACCCCTCAAGGAAATTAATCTCCCACTGCTGCTCTACTATATATAGCGCTATGTTATGTATAGCACTGTGAACATAATGGAAAAAAATTTCTATCATTTTCCGTCTACAGATGTGACCAAAGCTTCTGTGTGTTGGTCACATGATCTATCACATGAGCTATCAAAGGGAATCATGTGACATGTCACGTGATACATCGGGTACCTGTGGGGGGGCCCACACCTTCTAAACTGCCCGGGGCCCTGGCTACTCTTAATCCACCCCTGAACGTAATCCATAACATATCCAGCAAACCATCATTATCACACAATAAGTTTAACATTACACATTCAGTATCTGCCATGGGGAAAAGAGCAGTGGCCCTTGCATCCTATAAAATCCATACAGTCTGTACATACAGGAAGCCCCAAGTATAACCACATGTACAGACAATAAGATCAGTGATAGTTTATAGCTATAATGGAAATAGGACGCGTAATGCTAATAATGACCCTATCCTAGTGATGCAGTCAGTATTATTTAGAAGATATGAATCATGACGAGGGTTTTATAAATTAAGCAAAAAAAATCAACATTTAAGTCTTCTACATGACTGATGCCTACAGTCATGGCCAAAAGTTTTGAGAATGACACCAAAATTATATTTTCACATGATCTGCTGGCCTCTGGTTTTTATTAGTGTTTGTCTGATGTTTATATCACATACAGAAATATAATTGCAATCATATTATGAGTACCAATAGGTTATATTGACAGTTAGAATGAGTTAATGCAGCAAGTCAATATTTGCAGTGTTGCCCCTTCTTCTTCAAGACCTCTGTAATTCTCCCTGGCATGCCCTCAATCAACTTTTGGACCAAATCCTGACTGATAGCAGTCCATTCTTGCATAATCAATGCTTGCATTTTGCCAGAATTTGTTGGTTTTTGTTTGTCCACCCGTCTCTTGATGATTGACCACAAGTTCTCAATGGGATTAAGATCTGGGGAGTTTCCAGGCCATGGACCCAAAATCTCTATGTTTTGTTCCATGAGCCATTTAGTTATCACCTTTGCTTTATGGCAAGGTGCTCCATCATGCTGGAAAAGGCATTGTTGGGCGCCAAACTGCTCTTGGACGGTTGGGAGAAGTTGCTCTTGGAGGACATTCTGGTACTATTCTTTATTCATGGCTGTGATTTTAGGCAAGACTGTGAGTGAGCCGATTCCCTTGGCTGAGAAGCAACCCCACACATGAATGGTTTCAGGATGCTTTACAGTTGGCATGAGACAAGACTGGTGGTAGCGCTCACCTCTTCTCCGAATAAGCTGTTTTCCAGATGTCCCAAACAATCGAAAAGGGGATTCATCAGAGAAAATGACTTTGCCCCAGTCCTCAGCAGTCCACTCCCTGTACCTTTTGCAGAATATCAGTCGGTCCCTGATGTTTTTTCTGGAGAGAAGTGGCTTCTTTGCTGCCCTCCTTGAAACCAGCCCTTGCTCAAAGAGTCTCCGCCTCACAGTGCGTGCAGAAGCACGCACACCAGCCTGCTGCCATTCCTGAGCAAGCTCGGCACTGCTGGTAGTCCGATCCCGCAGCTGAAACAGTTTGAAGATACGGTCCTGGCGCTTGCTGGTCTTTCTTGGGCGCCCTGGAGCCTTTTTGACAACAATAGAAGCTCTCTCCTTGAAGTTCTTGATGATGCGATAGATTGTTGACTGAGGTGCAATCTTTGTAGCTGCGATACTCTTCCCTGTTAGGCCATTTTTGTGCAGTGCAATGATGGCTGCACGTGTTTCTTTAGAGATAACCATGGTTAACTGAAGAGAAACAATGATACCAAGAACCAGCCTCCTTTTAAAGTGTCCAGTGATGTCATTCTTACTTAATCATGACTGATTGATCGCCTGCCCTGTCCTCATCAACACCCACACCTGTGTTAATGGATCAATCACTAAAACGATGTTAGCTGCTCCTTTTAAGGCAGGACTGCAATGATGTTGAAATGTGTTTTGGGGGTTAAAGTTCATTTTCTGGGCAAATATTGACTTTGCAAGTACAGTAATTGCTGTTAAGCTGATCACTCTTTGACATTCAGGAGTATATGCAAATTGCCATTACAAAAAATGAAGCAGTAAACTTTGGAAAAATTACTATTTGTCTCATTCTCAATACTTTTGGCCATGACTGTACCTGCTATTTCATGTCTTCACATTTGAGCTTTGTTCACTTAGGATAAATTTATGGTCAGTGACCTAGCTCATAAATCCATACCCAGACCAGACTCCCTCTTAATACAGACTCCTGAGCACAACCCTCTGTAATACAAACCCCAGACTTTGCTTTGAAATAATGTCTAATCAGACTCCCCTCATACCTCATCCAGACTTTATTGTTTCACATACTTGTTTTATCCATAGTTTTCATGCATAAAATACGTAGCCATTATAAGCTATTGAGTTGTCCACATAACAATAGTTACGATTCATGAATCTAAATTCCCCATACAAATATATGGGTCTGTGACAGTAGCGTAGCTACCTGGGGGGCAGAGGGGGAGGTCGCCCCGGGCCCCGCGCTCTGAGGGTGCCCACCCGAGCTACGTCATTGTAACTGTAGCGGCACGCCTCTACAGTTACACTCCGGGCAGAGCAGGGAGACCCAATGTCCCTGTACTGCCCGGCAGCTGCTATGGGGCCCTAAAGCAGGAGGGAGGTCCCCGATGCCAGCATCGCCCCCCCCCCCCGCAAGTCACCGCAACTGCAAGCTCAGTGATGGGAGAGGGAGCTACGCTCCCTCTCCCATCAGTCCCCATAGCGTCCTCTGTGTCTGACGCCACTGACGTCACGTCATCACTTGGCGCCCGGCCCACTGTGCTGAAGATTTGTGCGGACCGGGCGCTCGGAGCAGCGGGGGAATGAGGAGGAGAGAGAGGTGAGTATTGTGCTTATTTATTTATTTTTTCTTATTGGAGAGGGGGGGGGGGGGGTTATGCTACAGACTGCCTATGGGGGGGTGAGGGGATTATGCTACAGACTACCTATGGGGAGTGAGGAGATTATGCTACAGACTGCCTATGGGGGGTGGGGGGATTATGCTACAGACTGCCTGTGGGGGGTGGGGGGATTATGCTACAGACTGCCTATGGGGGGTGAGGGGATTATGCTACAGACTGCCTATGGGGGGGTGAGGGGATTATGCTACAGACTGCCTATGGGGGGTGAGGGGATTATGCTACAGACTGCCTATGGGGGGTGAGGGGATTATGCTACAGACTGCCTATGGGGGGTGAGGGGATTATGCTACAGACTGCCTATGGGGGGGTGAGGGGATTATGCTACAGACTGCCTATGGGGGGTGAAGGGATAATGCTACAGACTGCTTATGGGGGGGTGAGGGGATTATGCTACAGACTGCCTATGGGGGGGTGAGGGGATTATGCTACAGACTGCCTATGGGGGGGGGTGAGGGGATTATGCTACAGACTGCCTATGGGGGGGGTGAGGGGATTATGCTACAGACTGCCTATGGGGGCTGAGGGGATTATGCTACAGACTGCCTATGGGGGGGTGAGGGGATTATGCTACAGACTGCTTATGGGGGGTGAGGGGATTATGCTACAGACTGCCTATGGGGGGGGTGAGGGGATTATGCTACAGACTGCCTATGGGGGGTGAGGGGATTATGTTACAGACTGCCTATGGGGGGTGAGGGGATTATGCTACAGACTGCTTATGGGGGGTGAGGGGATTATGCTACAGACTGCCTATGGGGGGGAGTGAGGGGATTATGCTACAGACTGCCTATGGGAGGGGTGAGGGGATTATGCTACAGACTGCCTATGGGTAGTGAGGGGATTATGCTACAGACTGCTTATGGGGGGTGAGGGGATTATGCTACAGACTGCCTATGGGGGTGAGGGGATTATGCTACAGGCTGCCTATGGGGGGGGGGTGAGGGGATTATGCTACAGACTGTCTATGGGGAGTGAGGAGATTATCCTACAGACTGCCTATGGGGGGCGGGGGGATTATACTACAGACTGCCTATGGGGGTGGGGGGATTATGCTACAGAAGGCCTATGGGAGGTGGGGGGATTATGCTACAGACTGCTTTTGGGGGGATTATGCTACAGAGGTGCACCTTTGGTCAAAATCAGAGGCTTCGTGTCCCGTTTGCAACAGGCTTGACCTGAAATGTTGCCGAAAGGCAACAAAAGATGACCTTTTGTTGCAAACGGGACACAAGATGGCCGACTTTTGTTGCCGGAATGCAACATTTGTTGCATTTGTGCAACAGGCTTGACCTTGATACATTGGAACTGGATTAAAGAGTCAATATGGTAGTATGACCTTCTGTACTATAGTAATATATAGGGACTGATGGGGGAAATTTGTTTTTTGGCATTTGGGACGCTTACGCACGCGGTGGGATGCGCTAAATTTTTTTCAGGGTTAAGGCAAAATTTTTGCTCGAAACTGCGCGCTCTGCGGTCTGAAATATCGCTCCTGAGGGGGTCTACGCAATAAAAATGCAAAAAAATGTAACATTAGAGCTGGCTAAATCACTTACCTGATTGACCAATAGCCAGCCCTCATTGACTTTTTTGTTGACATTGTGTGTTCTGAGGAAACTCCACCGGGTGGCAATGTTGTCCAACTTTTTAATTTTTTATTGTAGGATTGTAAAAACACCAGATGGCAATGTTTCTCTTTCTAATGTGCACGCAAGCATGAGAGCTTGCTGCTGGTTGTCCTGGATTACCTGCATCCAGCCCTCATATTGGGCATATAATGTCTATAGCCAACTCTCAAATTTTTTTTGCTTTAATAACACTAAGGCTATGTAACCACGATGCAGAAATGAAGCATTGTGTTCACGGCTGCCTCTAGCCAGCCCCCCAATTTTTTTTTTCTTTAATAACACAAACACCATGAGGACTGGCTATCGTGTGTTCACGGCTGCCTCTAGCCAGCCCCCCAATTTTTTTTTTCTTTAATAACACAAACACCATGAGGGCTGGCTATCATGTGTCCACGGCTGCCTCTAGCCAGCCCCCCAATTTTTTTTTTCTTTAATAACACAAACACCATGAGGGCTGGCTATCATGTGTCCACGGCTGCCTCTAGCCAGCCCCCCAATTTTTTTTTTCTTTAATAACACAAACACCATGAGGGCTGGCTATCGTGTGTCCACGGCTGCCTCTAGCCAGCCCCCCAATTTTTTTTTTCTTTAATAACACAAACACCATGAGGGCTGGCTATCATCTGTCCACGGCTGCCTCTAGCCAGCCCCCCAATTTTTTTTTTTCTTTAATAACACAAACGCCATGAGGGCTGGCTATCATGTGTCCACGGCTGCCTCTAGCCAGCCCTCCAATTTTTTTTTTCTTTAATAACACAAACACCATGAGGGCTGGCTATCGTGTGTTCACGGCTGCCTCTAGCCAGCCCCCCAATTTTTTTTTTCTTTAATAACACAAACACCATGAGGGCTGGCTATCATGTGTCCACGGCTGCCTCTAGCCAGCCCCCCAATTTTTTTTTTCTTTAATAACACAAACACCATGAGGGCTGGCTATCGTGTGTTCACGGCTGCCTCTAGCCAGCCCCCCAATTTTTTTTTTCTTTAATAACACAAACACCATGAGGGCTGGCTATCGTGTGTCCACGGCTGCCTCTAGCCAGCCCCCCCAATTTTTTTTTTCTTTAATAACACAAACACCATGAGGGCTGGCTATCGTGTGTTCACGGCTGCCTCTAGCCAGCCCCCCAATTTTTTTTTTCTTTAATATCACAAACACCATGAGGGCTGGCTATCGTGTGTCCGCGGCTGCCTCTAGCCAGCCCCCCAATTTTTTTTTTCTTTAATAACACAAACACCATGAGGGCTGGCTATCGTGTGTTCACGGCTGCCTCTAGCCAGCCCCCCAATTTTTTTTTTTCTTTAATAACACAAACACCATGAGGGCTGGCTATCGTGTGTTCACGGCTGCCTCTAGCCAGCCCCCCAATTTTTTTTTTCTTTAATAACACAAACACCATGAGGGCTGGCTATCGTGTATCCACGGCTACCTCTAGCCAGCCCCCCAATTTTTTTTTTCTTTAATAACACAAACACCATGAGGGCTGGCTATCGTGTATCCACGGCTACCTCTAGCCAGCCCCCCAATTTTTTTTTTGTTTAATAACAAGCACCATGAGGGCTGGCTATCGTGTGTCCACGGCTGCCTCTAGCCAGCCCCCCAATTTTTTTTTTCTTTAATAACACAAACACCATGAGGGCTGGCTATCATGTGTCCACGGCTGCCTCTAGCCAGCCCCCCAATTTTTTTTTCTTTAATAACACAAACACCATGAGGGCTGGCTATCGTGTGTTCACGGCTGCCTCTAGCCAGCCCCCCAATTTTTGTTTTTCTTTAATAACACAAACACCATGAGGGCTGGCTATCGTGTGTCCACGGCTGCCTCTAGCCAGCCCCCCAATTTTTTTTTTCTTTAATAACACAAACATCATGAGGGCTCGCTATCGTGTGTCCACGGCTGCCTCTAGCCAGCCCCCCAATTTTTTTTTTCTTTAATAACACAAACACCATGAGGGCTGGCTATCGTGTGTCCACGGCTGCCTCTAGTCAGCCCTCCAATTTTTTTTTTTCTTTAATAACACAAACACCATGAGGGCTGGCTATCGTGTGTTCACGGCTGCCTCTAGCCAGCCCCCCAATTTTTTTTTTCTTTAATAACACAAACACCATGAGGGCTGGCTATCGTGTGTCCACGGCTGCCTCTAGCCAGCCCCCCAATTTTTTTTTTCTTTAATAACACAAACACCATGAGGGCTGGCTATCATGTGTCCACGGCTGCCTCTAGCCAGCCCCCCAATTTTTTTTTTCTTTAATAACACAAACACCATGAGGGCTGGCTATCGTGTGTTCACGGCTGCCTCTAGCCAGCCCCCCAATTTTTTTTTTCTTTAATAACACAAACACCATGAGGGCTGGCTATCGTGTGTCCACGGCTGCCTCTAGCCAGCCCCCCAATTTTTTTTTTCTTTAATAACACAAACACCATGAGGGCTGGCTATCGTGTGTTCACGGCTGCCTCTAGCCAGCCCCCCAATTTTTTTTTTCTTTAATAACACAAACACCATGAGGGCTGGCTATCGTGTGTCCACGGCTGCCTCTAGCCAACCCCCCAATTTTTTTTTCTTTAACCCCTTAAGCCCCGCGGGTGGTTTGCACGTTAATGACCGGGCCAATTTTTACAATTCTGACCACTGTCACTTTATGAGGTAATTACTCTGGAACGCTTCAACGGATCCCCCTGATTCTGAGATTGTTTTTTCGTGACATATTGTACTTCATGATTGTGGAAAAATTTCTTCGATATCACTTGCGTTTATTTGTGAAAAAAACGGAAATTAGGTGAAAATTTTGAAAATTTTGCAATTTTCAAAATTTGAATTATTAAGCCCTGAAGTCAGAGCGATATGTCACACAAAAGAGTTAATAAATAACATTTCCCACATGTCTACTTTACATCAGCACAATTTTGGAACCAAAATTTTTTTTTGTTAAGGAGCTATAAGGGTTAAAAGTTGACCAGCGATTTCTCATTTTTCCAACAAAATTTACAAAACCATTTTTTTAGGGACCACATCACATTTGAAGTCACTTTGAGAGGTCTTTATGACAGAAAATACCCAAAAGTGACACCATTCTAAAAACTGCACCCCTCAAGGTGCTCAAAACCACATTCAAGAACTTTATTAACCCTTCAGGTGCTTCACAGGAATTTTTTGAATGTGGAAGAAAAAAATGAACATTTAACTTTTTTCACAAAAATGTTACTTTAGACCCAATTTTTTTTATTTTCACAGGGGTAACCAGAAAAAATGGACCCCAAAATTTGTTGTGCAATTTCCCCTGGGCACGCAGATACCCAATATTTGGGGAAAAAACACTGTTTAGGCGCACGGCAGGGCTCGGAAGGGAAGGAGCGCCATTTGACTTTTTGATTGTAAAATTTGCTTGAATAATTAGCGGACGCCATGTTGTGTTTGGAGAGCCCATGTGTGCCCAAACTTTGGAGCTCCCCCACAAGTGACCCCATTTTGGAAACTAGACCCCCCAAGGCACCTATCTAGATGCATAGTGAGCACTTGGAACCCCCAGGTGCTTCACAAATTGATTCGTAACAATGAAAAAGTGAAAAAAAAAACACTTTTTCATTTTTATGAATCAATTTGTGAAGCACCTGAGGGTTCCAAGTGCTCACTATGCATCTAGATAGGTGCCTTGGGTGGTCTAGTTTCCAAAATGGGGTCACTTGTGGGGGAGCTCCAATATTTGGGCACACAGTGGCTCTCTAAATGCAACATGGTGTCCGCTAACAAATTTAACGCAAAATTGGCTCAAATTGTTAGCGACACCATGTTGCGTTTGGAGAGCCGCTGTGTGCCCAAACATTGGTGCTCCCCCACAAGTGACCGCATTTTGGAAACTAGACCCCCCAAGGCACCTATCTAGATGCATCGTGAGCACTTGGAACCCCCAGATGCTTCACAAATTGATTCGTAACAATGAAAAAGTGAAAAAAAAAACACTTTTTCATTTTTATGAATCAATTTGTGAAGCACCTGGGGGTTCCAACTGCTCACTATGCATCTAGATAGGTGCCTTGGGGGGTCTAGTTTCCAAAATGGGGTCACTTGTGGGGGAGCTCCAATGTTTGGGCACACAGGGACTCTCTAAATGCAACATGGTATCCGCTAACAAATTGAATGGAAAATCGGCTCAAATTGTTAGCGGACACCACATTGCGTTTGGAGAGCCCCTCTGTGCCCAAACTTTGGAGCTCCCCCACAAGTGACCCCATTTTGGAAACTAGACCCCCCAAGGCACCTTTCTAGATGCATAGTGAGCACTTGGAACCCCCAGGTGCTTCACAAATTGATTCGTAATAATGAAAAAGTGAAAAAAAAAACACTTTTTCATTTTTATGAATCAATTTGTGAAGCACCTGGGGTTCCAAGTGCTCACTATGCATCTAGATAGGTGCCTTGGGGGGTCTAGTTTCCAAAATGGGGTCACTTGTGGGGGAGCTCCAATGTTTGGGCACACAGGGACTCTCCAAATGCAACATGATATCCGCTAACAATTTGAGCCGACAATTTGTTAGCGGATATCATGTTGCATTTGGAGAGTCCCTGTGTGCCCAAACATTGGAGCTCCCCCACAAGTGACCCCATTTTGGAAACTAGACCCCCCAAGGCACCTATCTAGATTCATAGTGAGCACTTGGAACCCCAGGTGCTTCACAAATTGATTCATAAAAATGAAAAAGTGTTTTTTTTTTCACTTTTTCATTTTTACGAATCAATTTGTGAAGCACCTGGGGGTTCCAAGTGCTCACTATGCATCTAGAAAGTTGCCTTGGGGGGTCTAGTTTCCAAAATGGGGTCACTTGTGGGGGAGCTCCAAAGTTTGGGCACAGAGGGGCTCTCCAAACGCAATGTGTGTCCGCTAACAATTTGAGCCGATTTTCCATTCAATTTGTTAGCGGATACCATGTTGCATTTAGAGAGTCCCTGTGTGCCCAAACATTGGAGCTCCCCCACAAGTGACCCCATTTTGGAAACTAGACCCCCCAAGGCACCTATCTAGATTCATAGTGAGCACTTGGAACCCCAGGTGCTTCACAAATTGATTCATAAAAATGAAAAAGTGTTTTTTTTTTCACTTTTTCATTTTTACGAATCAATTTGTGAAGCACCTGGGGGTTCCAAGTGCTCACTATGCATCTAGATAGGTGCCTTGGGGGGTCTAGTTTCCAAAATGGGGTCACTTGTGGGGGAGCTCCAATGTTTGGGCACACAGGGGCTCTCCAAACGCAACATGGCGTCCGCTAACAATTTGAGCCGATTTTCCATTCAATTTGTTAGCGGACACCATGTCGCGTTTGGAGAGCCCGTGATGTGCCTAAACAGTGGAGCTCCCCCACAAGTGTCCCCATTTTGGAAACTATACCCCTCATGGATTTTATTAAGGTGTATAGTGAACATTTTGAACCCAGAGGTACGGCACATTATTTGTTTACATTAGGTCATCATATTGAATAAGTTGTCATTATTCTTGAGCGCAAGTGCTCGCTACTTGAGTTTGCATCGGGTACTCAGGTATGCACCTTGTACAGCGTGTGCTCGAGTGACATGCTCGAGTCCCTGCTCCGCATGTTTCACGGTTATTAGACACCCAAAAAAAAACATGCGGGGATCGCTCGTGCATGGCAGGCAATCCCCGTAAAGTTTTTTGGCCGCGAAGCATATGGGGCAGAGACTCGAGCATGTCACTCAAATACCCACGATACTCAATGCATACCAGAGCACCCGATGCAAACTCAAGTAGCGAGCACTTACTCTCAACACTAGTCGCCATATCGTCATCTTTTTTTCTTACTTTTGAAAAAAATCCCAACCCCAGCCCTAACCCTAGCACAACCCTAGCCCCAGCACAACCCTAGCCCCAAACCCAGCCCTAACCCTAGCCCAATCCTAACCCAAGAGTTTATTTTTGACGCCGTTCCTTGTGCGGTATTAGTGATTAGACGAATTTATTTTTCGGATCGGTGTGATTACAGCAATGCCAGAATCATATGGGGTTTTTATGACTGACAGCTGTCACACACTAAAAGACGCATTTTTTGTAAAATCTAGTTTTTGCATCGCCATATTTTGAGAGCTATAATTTTTCCAGATTTTGGCAGACAGTCATGTGACGGCTCGTTTTTTGCGGGATGACTTGACGTTGTTATTGGTGCCATTTTCAGGCACGTGACATTTTTCGATCGCTTTCTATTTCGATTTTTGGGAGGCAGAATAAACAAAAAACAACAATTCAGGAATTGTTTTTTTTTTTTTATTCTGTTCCGCGTGTGGTAAAATTGATGAGGTAGCTTTATTCTTCGGGTCAGTACGTTTACAGCGGTACCACATTTGTATCATTTTTCTATGTTTTGGCGCTTATACACAATAAAAGCTATTTTATAGAAAAAAATATTTTTTAGTATCGCTTTATTCTGAGAGCTATAACTTTTTTATTTTTCAGCTGATGGAGCTGTATGGCAGCTTGTTTTTTGCGGGACGAGATGACGTTTTCAGCGGTATCATTTTTATTTATATGCGTCTTTTTGATCGCGTGTTATTCCACTTTTTGTTTGGCGGTATGGTGATAAAGCATTGTTTTTTGCTTCGTTTTTTTTTTTTTTTTTTTACCGTGTTCACTGAAGGGGTTAACTTGTGGGACAGTTTTATAGGTCAGGTTGTTCCGGACGCGGCGATACCAAATATGTGTACTTTTATTGTTTTTTTTTTATTTTTTTTATAATAATATTTATTGATGGGTACATTATATTTTTATTTTTGGTGTATTATTTTTTTTATTTTTTTATAATATTTTTGCACTTTTTTTTTTTTTTCCCACTTTCACACAGTTTATACACTTTATTACTTTGTCCCACTCTGGGACTTTCACTTTTTTTTTTCTGATCGCCTGCATGGCATAAGAATGGAGCACCATCCCTATGCCATGAAGGCTGTCAGAAGTGCACAGTGTCAAGATTGCTTGGAGATGCACTGCGCATGTCCAAGCAATCTTCCTGCTCTCTGGTGACCCGGATGTTGTCATGACGACATCGGGTCGTCATGGCAACACCCGGGAAGCCGCTGCAGACTGCGCTGGAAGCCGGAAGAGGAGGTGAGTATCGCCGATCACCTCCCCTTGCCCCCGCAATGCCGCGATCGACTTCTATCGACTTCGATCGCAGCATCACGGGGGTTAATGTGCTGGGAGCGGTGCAGGACCGCTCCCTGCACATAGTACCGGGTGTCAGCTGTGACAATCAGCTGACACCTGGCGGCGATCGCGCCCGCACAGCCTGTGTGCGCGCGCGATCGCGATGACGTACTAATACGGGTCTGGCTCTTAAGTCCCAGGGCACAGACGCGTATTAGTACGTCAGATGTTATTAAGGGGTTAATAACACAAACACCATGAGGGCTGGCTATAGTGTGTCCACGGCTGCCTCTAGCCAGCCCTCAAATTTTTTTTTCTTTAATAACACAAACACCATGATGGCTGGCTATGAGAAAGGGAGCTATGTCCCTGTAAAGTTAGCTTGTTGTCATGTGGAGAAGAGTTTGAGGGGATTGTGGCCCTGTGGAAATGCTTGTGGCCCGGCAGAAGGAGCCAGTGGTCCTGTGGAGAGAGCTGAAGGGGTTGAGGCCCTGTGGAAAGGCCTGTGACCCTGTATAGGGGTCCGTTGCCCTGTGGAGAGAGCTGTAGGGGCTCGTGCCCTATGGAAATGACTATGGCCATGTAGACAAGCCTTCTGGCCTTGAAGAGGGGGCTTGTGCCCTGCAGACGGGCCTTGTGTCTCTGTGGAGAGAGCTAAAGGGGGCAGTGGCGGTGCAGAAAGTGCATTTCGCCCTGTTGATGGGAGCTATGGCCCGGTAAAGAGAGCTTGTTGTCCTGTGGAGAAGAGTTGGAGGGGCTTGTGGCACTGTGGAAAGGCCTGTGGCCCAGTAGGGGCCTGTGGTCCTGTGGAGACAGCTGAAGGGGTTGAGGCCCTGTGGAAAGGCCTGTGACCCTGTATAGGGGTCTGTGGCCCCGCAGAGGGGCATGTGGCGATGTAAAGAGAGCTGGAGGGAGTTGTGGCCTGAGGAAAAGGCCATGTGGAGCGGGCTGGAGAGGCCTGTGGAAGGCTCTGGAGTAAGATTTGAGCCTATGAAGTCCTTTGCAGTAAACAACATGCAACATGATTGCCTGTGGAGAGAGCTGGAGGGGCTTGTGGCACTGTGGAAAGGCCTGTGGCCCAGTAGGAGCCTGTGGTCCTGTGGAGAGAGCTGAAGGTGTTGTGGCCCTGTATAGGGGTCTGTTGCCCTGTGGAGAGAGCTGGAGGGGCTCGTGCCCTATGGAAATGACTATGGCCATGTAGAAAGGCCTCTTGGCCTTGAAGAGGGGGCTTGTGCCCTGCAGACGGGCCCTGTGACTCTGTGGAGAGAGCTGTTGGGAGTTGTGGCCGTGTGGAAAGTGCATTTGGCCCTGTGGAGGTGAGCTATGGCCCTGTAAAGAGAGCTTCTTGTCCTGTGGAGAGAGCTGGAGGGTGTTGTGGCCCTGTGGAAAGGTCTGTGGCCCTATGGATAGGCCCTTTAGCCTTGTGGAAAGGGCTGTGGCCCTGTGGTGAGAGCTGGAAGGAGTTGTGGGCTGTGGAAAAGCCTGTGGTCCTGTGGAGACAGCTGAAGGGGTTGAGGCCCTGTGGAAAGGCCTGTGACCCTGTATAGGGGTCTGTGGCCCCGCAGAGGGGCATGTGACGATGTAAAAAGAGCTGGAGGGAGTTGTGGCCTGAGGAAAAGGCCATGTGGAGCGGGCTGGAGAGGCCTGTGGAAGGCTCTGGAGTAAGATTTGAGCCTATGAAGTCCTTTGCAGTAAACAACATGCAACATGATTGCCTGTGGAGAGAGCTGGAGGGGCTTGTGGCACTGTGGAAAGGCTTGTGGCCCAGTAGGAGCCTGTGGTCCTGTGGAGAGAGCTGAAGGTGTTGTGGCCCTGTGGAAAGGCCTGTGACCCTGTATAGGGGTCCGTTGCCCTGTGGAGAGAGCTGGAGAGGCTCGTGCCCTATGGAAATGACTATGGCCATGTAGAAAGGCCTTTTGGCCTTGAAGAGGGGGCTTGTGCCCTGCAGACGGGCCTTGTGTCTCTGTGGAGAGAGCTAAAGGGGGCTGTGGCCGTGCAGAAAGTGCATTTGGCCCTGTGGAGGGGAGCTATGGCCCGGT
This sequence comes from Phyllobates terribilis, assembly GCF_046119375.1. NCBI lineage: Eukaryota > Metazoa > Chordata > Amphibia > Anura > Dendrobatidae > Phyllobates > Phyllobates terribilis. Next base: position 71,451 of record NW_027364149.1, on the reverse strand, counting down.
AAAGAGAGCTTGTTGTCCTGTGGAGAGGAGTTGGAGGGGATTGTGGCCCTGTGGAAAGGCTTGTGGCCCGGCAGAAGTAGGCAGTGGTCCTGATGAGAGAGCTGAAGGGGTTGAGGCCCTGTGGAAAGGCCTGTGACCCTGTATAGGGGTCTGTGGCCCCGCAGAGGGGCATGTGGCGATGTAAAGAGAGCTGGATGGAGTTGTGGCCTGAGAAAAAGGCCATGTGGAGCGGGCTGGAGAGGCCTGTGGAAGGCTCTGGAGTAAGATTTGGGCCTATGAAGTCCTTTGCAGTAAACAACATGCAACATGATTGCCTGGGGAGTGAGCTGGAGGGGCTTGTGGCACTGTGGAAAGGCCTGTGGCCCAGTAGGAGCCTGTGGTCCTGTGGAGAGATCTGAAGGTGTTGTGGCCCTGTGGAAAGGCCTGTGACCCTGTATAGGGGTCTGTTGCCCTGTGGAGAGAGCTGGAGGGGCTCGTGCCCTATGGAAATGACTATGGCCATGTAGAAAGGCCTTTCGGCCTTGAAGAGGGGGCTTGTGCCCTGCAGACGTGCCCTGTGACTCTGTGGAGAGAGCTGTTGGGAGTTGTGGCCGTGTGGAAAGTGCATTTGGCCTTGTGGAGGTGAGCTATGGCCCTGTAAAGAGAGCTTCTTGTCCTGTGGAGAGAGCTGGAGGGTTTTGTGGCCCTGTCAAAAGGTCTGTGGCCCTATGGATAGGCCCTTTAGCCTTGTGGAAGGGGCTGTGGCCCTGTCGTGAGAGGTGGAAGGAGTTGTGGGCTGTGGAGAAGCCTGTGGTCCTGTGGAGACAGCTGAAGGGTTTGAGGCCCTGTGGAAAGGCCTGTGACCCTGTATAGGGGTCTGTGACCCCGCAGAGGGGCATGTGGCGATGTAAAGAGAGCTGGAGGGAGTTGTGGCCTGAGGAAAACGCCATGTGGAGCGGGCTGGAGAGGCCTGTGGAAGGCTCTGGAGTAAGATTTGGGCCTATGAAGTCCTTTGCAGTAAACAACATGCAACATGATTGCCTGTGGAGAGAGCTGGAGGGGCTTGTGGCACTGTGGAAAGGCCTGTGGCCCAGTAGGAGCCTGTGGTCCTGTGGAGAGAGCTGAAGGTGTTGTGGCCCTGTGGAAAGGCCTGTGACCCTGTATAGGGGTCCGTTGCCCTGTGGAGAGAGCTGGAGGTGCTCGTGCCCTATGGAAATGACTATGGCCATGTAGAAAGACCTTTTGGCCTTGAAGAGGGGGCTTGTGCCCTGCATACGGGCCTTGTGTCTCTGTGGAGAGAGCTAAAGGGGGCTGTGGCCGTGCAGAAAGTGCATTTGGCCCTGTGGAGGGGAGCTATGGCCCAGTAAAGAGAGCTTGTTGTCCTGTGGAGAAGAGTTGGAGTGGATTGTGGCCCTGTGGAAAGGATTGGTGCCCGGCAGAAGTAGGCAGTGGTCCTGTGGAGACAGCTGAAGGGGTTGAGGCCCTGTGGAAAGGCCTGTGACCCTGTATAGGGGTCTGTGGCCCCGCAGAGGGGCATGTGGCGATGTAAAGAGAGCTGGAGGGAGTTGTGGCCTGAGGAAAACGCCATGTGGAGCGGGCTGGAGAGGCCTGTGGAAGGCTCTGGAGTAAGATTTGGGCCTATGAAGTCCTTTGCAGTAAACAACATGCAACATGATTGCCTGTGGAGAGAGCTGGAGGGGCTTGTGGCACTGTGGAAAGGCCTGTGGCCCAGTAGGAGCCTGTGGTCCTGTGGAGAGAGCTGAAGGTGTTGTGGCCCTGTGGAAAGGTCTGTGACCCTGTATAGGGGTCCGTTGCCCTGTGGAGAGAGCTGGAGGGGCTCTTGCCCTATGGAAATGACTATGGCCATGTAGAAAGGCCTTTTGGCCTTGAAGAGGGGGCTTGTGCCCTGCAGACGGGCCCTGTGACTCTGTGGAGAGAGCTGTTGGGAGTTGTGGCCGTGTGGAAAGTGCATTTGGCCCTGTGGAGGTGAGCTATGGCCCTGTAAAGAGAGCTTCTTTTCCTGTGGAGAGAGCTGGAGGGTGTTGTGGCCCTGTGGAAAGGTCTGTGGCCCTATGGATAGGCCCTTTAGCCTTGTGGAAGGGGCTGTGGCCGTGTGGTGAGAGCTGGAAGGAGTTGTGGGCTGTGGAAAAGCCTGTGGTCCTGTGGAGACAGCTGAAGGGGTTGAGGCCCTGTGGAAAGGCCTGTGACCCTGTATAGGGGTCTGTGGCCCCGCAGAGGGGCATGTGGCGATGTAAAGAGAGCTGGAGGGAGTTGTGGCCTGAGGAAAAGGCCATGTGGAGCAGGCTGGAGAGGCCTGTGGAAGGCTCTGGAGTAAGATTTGGGCCTATGAAGTCCTTTGCAGTAAACGACATGCAACATGATAGCCTGTGGAGAGAGATGGAGGGGCTTGTGACACTGTGGAAAGGCCTGTGGCCCAGTAGGAGCCTGTGGTCCTGTGAAGAGAGCTGAAGGTGTTGTGGCCCTGTGGAAAGGATTTTTAAGCGCAGCAGAAACGCTGCGGAAAAATCCGCAGCATGGGCATTAACATTGCGGAATGCCACTAAGTACCATGGGGTGCGGATTAACAAGTGTTTCACAAGCGTTTCCGCTGCGTAAATTACGCAACATATACGCTTGTAAATCGCTACGTGGGCACGCAGCCTGAGGCTGTGTTCACACACCACGCTTTTTTCCGGCCCGGAGGAGAAGTGATGTCACAGAGGAGGATGAAGAATCCTGTTCCTCCTCCCCTTTGTGACATGTCTGCCAGCCCCCCTTTCATTTTGTAATATATTACTATACAGTACGAAATCAAAATTAAATAAATCAAGATGTATTAAAAATAATAAAGAATTAATACTTACCCTTTCAGACGCTTTTCGGTCTATCCGGTGCAGAGCCAAGGCCACGTCCTGAGCGACAGGACCTTCCATGATGTCACAGGAAGGTCCTGTCGATTGGTATTTGGCCTTGGTTCTGCACCGGATAGCCCTAAAAGGCATCGGAAATGGTAAGTATTAATTCTATTGTGATGTCATAATACCCCACAACTATTAGTAGAGGCAAAAAAGTGACACATTTATTCCATTTTATTTATTGAAAGAAATTAGGCTTAAACCAAAAATGACATGATGGAGCGGATTGCCTGTAAAGATGCCTTCTTTTTAATGTATTGATCTTCATGGAATAAAGTAAAATTCATCATATGGAAACCGGTGCCAGCATTCCTTTTTTCATGTTTGGCTTTCAGGCGGTGGCCTACCGCCACTGAGCACCTGACCGGATCCACTGATTGGAAGGAGGGGGGAGCTTTCCATTTCCCAATTTTCTCATTTGGCTCCAAAAATAACATGTCAATCAAGAAAACTGGTATAAAGGAGCATGGCATAGGTGACATTTCTTTGCAAGCATTCAACCTGTGTAAAGAAAAAAAAGAATATTAAACAGTGCAGTATACTATATCAGGTTCCTTTACTCGAGCTGACCAATGGTCAATAGGTCACTCAAATGAGTCCTTTTAACTGACTAAAGGGGGGTGGAGGAGGCTGTGGCCCTGATGAAAGAGCTGAAAAGGGTTGTAGCCTTGTAGAAGGAGCCTGTGGAGAGAGCTGGAGGGGGTTATTGCCTTGGGGAAATGCCTATGGCTCTGTGGAAGGGACCTGTGGCCCTTTGAAAAAGGCCTTTGGACTTGTGGAGGGGGCTGTGGCCTTGTAAAGGGAGCCTCTGTCCTTTTTGAGAGAGACAGAGGGGGTTGTGGCCTTATGGAAAAGCCTATGACACAGTGAAAGGGCCCTGTGGAGAGAGGTGAAGGCGGTTGTGGCCCTGTATAAATGCCTGTAAACCTGTAGAAGGAGCCTGTTGTTCTGTGGAGAGAGCTTGAGGGGGTTATGGCCCTATGGAAATGACTATGGCCCTGTGGAATTGACCTATGGCTCTTTGCAAAGGGCCTTTGGCCTTGTGGAGGGGGCCCTTGCCCTGTAGAAGGAGCCTGTGGCCCTCTTGAGAGAGCCAGAGGAGGTTGTGGCACTATTTAAAGGCCAGTGGCCCTGTAGAAAGGCCCCTTGGCCTTGATGAAGGGGCTTGTGCCCTGCAGACGGGCCCCATGACTCTGTGTAGAGAGCTGTGTAGAGAGCTGGAGGGGGTTGTGGCCATGTGGAAAGTGCACTTGGCCCTGTGGAGGGGAGCTATGGCCCTGTAAAGAGAGTCTGTTGTCCTGTGGAATTGGAGGGGATTGTGGCCCTGTGGAAAGGCTTGTGGCCCGGCAGAAGGAGCCAGTGGTCCTGTGGAGAGAGCTGAAGGGGTTGAGGCCCTGTGGAGAGGCCTGTGACCCTGTATAGGGGTCTGTTGCCCCGCAGAGGGGCATGTGGCGATGTAAAGAGAGCTGGATGGAGTTGTGGCCTGTGGAAAAGGCCATGTGGAGCATGCTGGAGGGGCCTGTGGAAGGCTCTGGAGTAAGATGGGGGCCTATGAAGTCCTTTGCAGTAAACATCTAAATTTTCAAGCTTCGTGTCCGATTTGCAACACGGTTGACTCCAATGTTGCCGAACTGCAACAAAAATTGACTCTTGTTGCAAAAGTGCAACATGATTGCCTGTGGAGAGAGCTGAATGGTGCTTGTGGCACTGTGGAAAGACCTGTGGCCCGGTAGTAGCCTGTGGTCCTGTGGAGAGAGCTGAGGGTGTTGTGGCCCTGTGGAAAGGCCTGTGACCCTGTATAGGGGTCCGTTGCCCTGTGGAGAGAGCTGGAGGGGCTTGTGCCCTATGGAAATGACTATGGCCATGTAGAAAGGCCCTTTGGCCTTGAAGAGGGGGCTTTTGTCCTGCAGACGGGCCCTGTGTCTCTGTGGAAAGAGCTAAAGGGGGCTGTGGCCGTGCAGAAAGTGCATTTGGCCCTGTGGAGGGGAGCTATGGCTCTGTAAAGAGAGCTTGTTGTCCTGTGGAGAAGAGTTGGAGGGGATTGTGGCCCTGTGGAAATGCTTGTGGCCCGGCAAAAGGAGCCAGTGGTCCTGTGGAGAGAGCTGAAGGGGTTGAGGCCCTGTGGAAAGGCCTGTGACCCTGTATAGGGGTCTGTGGCCCCGCAGAGGGGCATGTGGCGATGTAAAGAGAGCTGGAGGGAGTTGTGGCCTGCGGAAAAGGCCATGTGGAGGGGGCTGGAGGGGCCTGTGGAAGGGTCTGAAGTAAGATTTGGGCCTATGAAGTCCTTTTTTCGGTAAACAACATGCAACATGATTGCCTGTGGAGAGAGCTAGAGGGACTTGTATCACTGTGTAAAAGCCTGTGGCCGGGTAGGAGCCTGTGGTCCTGTGGAGAGAGCTGAAGGTGTTGTGGCCCTGTGGAAAGGCCTGTGACCCTGTATAGCGGTCCGTTGCCCTGTGGAGAGAGCTGGAGGGGCTCGTGCCCTATGGAAATGACTATGGCCATGCAGAAAGGCCTTTTGGCTTTGAAGAGGGGGCTTGTGCCCTGCAGACGGGCCCTGTGACTCTGTGGAGAGGGCTGTTGGGAGTTGTGGCCGTGTGGAAAGTGCATTTGGCCCTGTGGAGGTGAGCTATGGCCCTGTAAAGAGAGCTTCTTGTCCTGTGGAGAGAGCTGGAGGGTGTTGTGGCCATGTGGAAAGGTCTGTGGCCCTATGGATAGGCCCTTTGGCCTTGTGGAAGGGGCTGTGGCCCTGTGGTGAGAGGTGGAAGAAGTTGTGGGCTGTGGAAAAGCCTGTGGTCCTGTGGAGACAGCTGAAGGGGTTGAGGCCCTGTGGAAAGGCCTGTGACCCTGTATAGGGGTCTGTGGCCCCGCAGAGGGGCATGTGGCGATGTAAAGAGAGCTGGAGGGAGTTGTGGCCTGAGGAAAAGGCCATGTGGAGCGGGCTGGAAAGGCCTGTAGAAGGCTCTGGAGTAAGATTTGGGCCTATGAAGTCCTTTGCAGTAAACAACATGCAACATGATTGCCTGTGGAGAGAGCTGGAGGGGCTTGTGGCACTGTGGAAAGGCCTGTGGCCCAGTAGGAGCCTGTGGTCCTATGGAGAGAGCTGAAGGTGTTGTGGCCCTGTGGAAAGGCCTGTGACCCTGTATAGGGGTCCGTTGCCCTGTGGAGATAGCTGGAGGTGCTCGTGGAAATGACTATGGCCATGTAGAAAGGCCTTTTGGCCTTGAAGAGGGGGCTTGTGCCCTGCAGACGGGCCTTGTGTCTCTGTGGAGAGAGCTAAAGGGGGCTGTGTCCATGCAGAAAGTGCATGTGGAGGGGAGCTATGGCCCGGTAAAGAGAGCTTGTTGTCCTGTGGAGAAGAGTTGGAGGGGATTGTGGCCCTGTGGAAAGGCTTGTAGCCCGGCAGAAGGAGGCAGTGGTACTCTGGAGAGAGCTGAAGGGGTTGAGGCCCTGTGGAAAGGCATGTGACGCTGTATAGGGGTCTGTGGCCCCGCAGAGGGGCATGTGGCGATGTAAAGAGAGCTGGAGGGAGTTGTGGCCTGAGGAAAAGGCCATGTGGAGTGGGCTGGAGGGGCCTGTGGAAGGCTCTGGAGTAAGATTTGGGCCTATGAAGTCCTCTGCAGTAAACAACATGCAACATGATTGCCTGTGGAGAGAGCTGAAGGTTTTGTGGCCCTGTGGAAAGGCCTGTGACCCTGTACAGGGGTCCGTTGCCCTGTGGAGAGAGCTGGAGGTGCTCGTGCCCTATGGGAATGACTATGGCCATGTAGAAAGGCCTTTTGGCTTTGAAGAGGGGGCTTGTGCCCTGCAGACGGGCCCTGTGACACTGTGGAGAGGGCTGTTGGGAGTTGTGGCCGTGTGGAAAGTGCATTTGGCCCTGTGGAGGTGAGCTATGGCCCTGTAAAGAGAGCTTCTTGTCCTGTGGAGAGAGCTGGAGGGTATTGTGGCCCTGTGGAAAGGTCTGTAGCCCTATGAATAGGCCCTTTAGCCTTGTAGAAGGGGCTGTGGCCCTGTGGTGAGAGGTGGAAGGAGTTGTGGGCTGTGGAAAAGCCTGTGGTCCTGTGGAGACAGCTGAAGGGGTTGAGGCCCTGTGGAAAGGCCTGTGACCCTGTATAGGGGTCTGTGGCCCCGCAGAGGGGCATGTGGCAATGTAAAGAGAGCTGGAGGGAGTTGTGGCCTGAGGAAAAGGCCATGTGGAGCGGGCTGGAGAGGCCTGTGGAAGGCTCTGGAGTAAGATTTGGGCCTATGAAGTCCTTTTTTCGGTAAACAACATGCAACATGATTGCCTGTGGAGAGAGCTAGAGGGACTTGTAGCACTGTGGAAAAGCCTGTGGCCGGGTAGGAGCCTGTGGTCCTGTGGAGAGAGCTGAAGGTGTTGTGGCCCTATGGAAAGGCCTGTGACCCTGTATAGGGGTCCGTTGCCCTGTGGAGAGAGCTGGAGGGGCTTGTGCCCTATGGAAATGACTATGGCCATGTAGAAAGGCCCTTTGGCCTTGAAGAGGGGGCTTGTGTCCTGCAGACGGGCCCTGTGTCTCTGTGGAGAGAGCTAAAGGGGGCTGTAGCTGTGCAGAAAGTGCATTTGGCCCTGTGCAGGGGAGCTATGGCTCTGTAAAGAGAGCTTGTTGTCCTGTGGAGAAGAGTTGGAGGGGATTGTGGCCCTGTGGAAATGCTTGTGGCCCGGCAGAAGGAGCCAGTGGTCCTGTGGAGAGAGCTGAAGGGGTTGAGGCCCTGTGGAAAGGCCTGTGACCCTGTATAGGGGTCTGTGGCCCCGCAGAGGGGCATGTGGCAATGTAAAGAGAGCTGGAGGGAGTTGTGGCCTGCGGAAAAGGCCATGTGGAGCGGGCTGGAGGGGCCTGTGGAAGGGTCTGAAGTAAGATTTGGGCCTATGAAGTCCTTTTTTCGGTAAACAACATGCAACATGATTGCCTGTGGAGAGAGCTAGAGGGACTTGTAGCACTGTGGAAAAGCCTGTCGCCGGGTAGGAGCCTGTGGTCCTGTGGAGAGAGCTGAAGGTGTTGTGGCCCTGTGGAAAGGCCTGTGACCCTGTATAGCGGTCCGTTGCCCTGTGGAGAGAGCTTGAGGTGCTCGTGCCCTATGGAAATGACTATGGCCATGCAGAAAGGCCTTTTGGCTTTGAAGAGGGGGCTTGTGCCCTGCAGACGGGCCCTGTGACTCTGTGGAGAGGGCTGTTGGGAGTTGTGGCCGTGTGGAAAGTGCATTTGGCCCTGTGGAGGTGAGCTATGGCCCTGTAAAGAGAGCTTCTTGTCCTGTGGAGAGAGCTGGAGGGTGTTGTGGCCATGTGGAAAGGTTTGTGGCCCTATGGATAGGCCCTTTGGCCTTGTGGAAGGGGCTGTGGCCCTGTGGTGAGAGGTGGAAGGAGTTGTGGGCTGTGGAAAAGCCTGTGGTCCTGTGGAGACAGCTGAAGGGGTTGAGGCCCTGTGGAAAGGCCTGTGACCCTGTATACGGGTCTGTGGCCCCGCAGAGGGTGCATGTGGCGATGTAAAGAGAGCTGGAGGGAGTTGTGGCCTGAGGAAAAGGCCATGTGGAGTGGGCTGGAAAGGCCTGTGGAAGGCTCTGGAGTAAGATTTGGGCCTATGAAGTCCTTTGCAGTAAACAACATGCAACATGATTGCCTGTGGAGAGAGCTGGAGGGGCTTGTGGCACTGTGGAAAGGCCTGTGGCCCAGTAGGTGCCTGTGGTCCTGTGGAGAGAGCTGAAGGTGTTGTGGCCCTGTGGAAAGGCCTGTGACCCTGTATAGGGGTCCGTTGCCCTGTGGAGAGAGCTGGAAGTGCTCGTGCCCTATGGAAATGACTATGGCCATGTAGAAAGGCCTTTTGGCCTTGAAGACGGGGCTTGTGCCCTGCATACGGGCCTTGTGTCTCTGTGGAGAGAGCTAAAGGGGGCTGTGGCCGTTCAGAAAGTGCATTTGGCCCTGTGGAGGGGAGCTATGGCCCAGTAAAGAGAGCTTGTTGTCCTGTGGAGAAGAGTTGGAGGGGATTGTGGCCCTGTGGAAAGGCTTGGTGCCCGGCAGAAGTAGGCAGTGGTCCTGTGGAGACAGCTGAAGGGGTTGAGGCCCTGTGGAAAGGCCTGTGACCCTGTATAGGGGTCTGTGGCCCCGCAGAGGGGCATGTGGCGATGTAAAGAGAGCTGGAGGGAGTTGTGGCCTGAGGAAAACGCCATGTGGAGCGGGCTGGAGAGGGCTGTGGAAGGCTCTGGAGTAAGATTTGGGCCTATGAAGTCCTTTGCAGTAAACAACATGCAACATGATTGCCTGTGGAGAGAGCTGGAGGGGCTTGTGGCACTGTGGAAAGGCCTGTGGCCCAGTAGGAGCCTGTGGTCCTGTGGAGAGAGCTGAAGGTGTTGTGGCCCTGTGGAAAGGATTTTTAAGCGCAGCAGAAACGCTGCGGAAAAATCCGCAGCATGGGCATTAACATTGCGGAATGCCACTAAGTACCATGGGGTGCGGATTAACAAGTGTTTCACAAGCGTTTCCGCTGCGTAAATTACGCAACATATACGCTTGTAAATCGCTACGTGGGCACGCAGCCTGAGGCTGTGTTCACACACCACGCTTTTTTCCGGCCCGGAGGAGAAGTGATGTCACAGAGGAGGATGAAGAATCCTGTTCCTCCTCCCCTTTGTGACATGTCTGCCAGCCCCCCTTTCATTTTGTAATATATTACTATACAGTACGAAATCAAAATTAAATAAATCAAGATGTATTAAAAATAATAAAGAATTAATACTTACCCTTTCAGACGCTTTTCGGTCTATCCGGTGCAGAGCCAAGGCCACGTCCTGAGCGACAGGACCTTCCATGATGTCACAGGAAGGTCCTGTCGATTGGTATTTGGCCTTGGTTCTGCACCGGATAGCCCTAAAAGGCATCGGAAATGGTAAGTATTAATTCTATTGTGATGTCATAATACCCCACAACTATTAGTAGAGGCAAAAAAGTGACACATTTATTCCATTTTATTTATTGAAAGAAATTAGGCTTAAACCAAAAATGACATGATGGAGCGGATTGCCTGTAAAGATGCCTTCTTTTTAATGTATTGATCTTCATGGAATAAAGTAAAATTCATCATATGGAAACCGGTGCCAGCATTCCTTTTTTCATGTTTGGCTTTCAGGCGGTGGCCTACCGCCACTGAGCACCTGACCGGATCCACTGATTGGAAGGAGGGGGGAGCTTTCCATTTCCCAATTTTCTCATTTGGCTCCAAAAATAACATGTCAATCAAGAAAACTGGTATAAAGGAGCATGGCATAGGTGACATTTCTTTGCAAGCATTCAACCTGTGTAAAGAAAAAAAGAATATTAAACAGTGCAGTATACTATATCAGGTTCCTTTACTCGAGCTGACCAATGATCAATAGGTCACTCAAATGAGTCCTTTTAACTGACTAAAGGGGGGTGGAGGAGGCTGTGGCCCTGATGAAAGAGCTGAAAAGGGTTGTAGCCTTGTAGAAGGAGCCTGTGGAGAGAGCTGGAGGGGGTTATTGCCTTGGGGAAATGCCTATGGCTCTGTGGAAGGGACCTGTGGCCCTTTGAAAAAGGCCTTTGGACTTGTGGAGGGGGCTGTGGCCTTGTAAAGGGAGCCTCTGTCCTTTTTGAGAGAGACAGAGGGGGTTGTGGCCTTATGGAAAAGCCTATGACACAGTGAAAGGGCCCTGTGGAGAGAGGTGAAGGCGGTTGTGGCCCTGTATAAATGCCTGTAAACCTGTAGAAGGAGCCTGTTGTTCTGTGGAGAGAGCTTGAGGGGGTTATGGCCCTATGGAAATGACTATGGCCCTGTGGAATGGACCTATGGCTCTTTGCAAAGGGCCTGTGGCCTTGTGGTGGGGGCCCTTGCCCTGTAGAAGGAGCCTGTGGCCCTCTTGAGAGAGCCAGAGGAGGTTGTGGCACTATTTAAAGGCCAGTGGCCCTGTAGAAAGGCCCCTTGGCCTTGATGAAGGGGCTTGTGCCCTGCAGACGGGCCCCATCACTCTGTGTAGAGAGCTGGAGGGGGTTGTGGCCATGTGGAAAGTGCATTTGGCCCTGTGGAGGGGAGCTATGGCCCTGTAAAGAGAGCCTGTTGTCCTGTGGAATTGGAGGGGATTGTGGCCCTGTGAAAAGGCTTGTGGCCGGTAGAAGGAGCCAGTGGTCCTGTGGAGAGATCTGAAGGGGTTGAGGCCCTGTGGAGAGGCCTTTGACCCTGTATAGGGGTCTGTTGCCCCGCAGAGGGGCATGTGGCGATGTAAAGACAGCTGGATGGAGTTGTGGCCTGTGGAAAAGGCCATGTGGAGCGTGCTGGAGGGGCCTGTGGAAGGCTCTGGAGTAAGATGGGGGCCTATGAAGTCCTTTGCAGTAAACATCTAAATTTTCAAGCTTCGTGTCCGATTTGCAACAGGGTTGACTCCAATGTTGCCGAACTGCAACAAAAATTGACTCTTGTTGCAAAAGTGCAACATGATTGCCTGTGGAGAGAGCTGGATGGTGCTTGTGGCACTGTGGAAAGACCTGTGGCCCGGTAGTAGCCTGTGGTCCTGTGGAGATAGCTGAAGGTGTTGTGGCCCTGTGGAAAGGCCTGTGACCCTGTATAGGGGTCCGTTGCCCTGTGGAGAGAGCTGGAGGGGCTTGTGCCCTATGGAAATGACTATGGCCATGTAGAAAGGCCCTTTGGCCTTGAAGAGGGGGCTTGTGTCCTGCAGACGGGCCCTGTGTCTCTGTGGAGAGAGCTAAAGGGGGCTGTGGCCGTGCAGAAAGTGCATTTGGCCCTGTGGAGGGGAGCTATGGCTCTGTAAAGAGAGCTTGTTGTCCTGTGGAGAAGAGTTGGAGGGGATTGTGGCCCTGTGGAAATGCTTGTGGCCCGGCAGAAGGAGCCAGTGGTCCTGTGGAGAGAGCTGAAGGGGTTGAGGCCCTGTGGAAAGGCCTGTGACCCTGTATAGGGGTCTGTGGCCCTGCAGAGGGGCATGTGGCGATGTAAAGAGAGCTGGAGGGAGTTGTGGCCTGCGGAAAAGGCCATGTGGAGCGGGCTGGAGGGGCCTGTGGAAGGGTCTGAAGTAAGATTTGGGCCTATGAAGTCCTTTCAAGCTTCGTGTCCGATTTGCAACAGGGTTGACTCCAATGTTGCTGAACTGCAACAAAAATTGACTCTTGTTGCAAAAGTGCAACATGATTGCCTGTGGAGAGAGCTGGATGGTGCTTGTGGCACTGTGGAAAGACCTGTGGCCCGGTAGTAGCCTGTGGTCCTGTGGAGAGAGCTGAAGGTGTTGTGGCCCTGTGGAAAGGCCTGTGACCCTGTATAGGGGTCCGTTGCCCTGTGGAGAGAGCTGGAGGGGCTTGTGCCCTATGGAAATGACTATGGCCATGTAGAAAGGCCTTTTGGCCTTGAAGAGGGGGCTTGTGCCCTGCAGACGGGCCTTGTGTCTCTGTGGAGAGAGCTAAAGGGGGCTGTGGCCATGCAGAAAGTGCATTTGGCCCTGTGGAGGGGAGCTATGGCCCGGTAAAGAGAGCTTGTTGTCGTGTGGAGAAGAGTTGGAGGGGATTGTGGCCCTGGGGAAAGGCCTGTGACCCTGTATAGGGGTCCGTTGCCCTGTGGAGAGAGCTGGAGGGGCTCGTGCCCTATGGAAATGACTATGGCCATGTAGAAAGGCCTTTTGGCCTTGAAGAGGGGGCTTGTGCTCTGCAGACGGGCCTTGTGTCTCTGTGGAGAGAGCTAAATGGGGCTGTGTCCATGCAGAAAGTGCATTTGGCCCTGTGGAGGGGAGCTATGGCCCTGTAATGAGAGCTTGTTGTCCTGTGGAGAAGAGTTGGAGGGTATTGTGGCCCTGTGGAAATGCTTGTGGCCCGGCAGAAGGAGCCTATGGTACTGTGGAGAGAGTTGAAGGGGTTGTTTGCCCGCAGAGGGGCATGTAGTGATGTAAAGAGAGCTGGAGTGAGTTTTGCTCTGCTAAAAAAGGCCATGTGGAGTGGGCTGGAGGGGCCTGTGGAAGGCTCTGGAGTAAGATTGGGGCCTATGAAGTCTTTTGCAGTAAACAACATGCAACATGATTGCCTGTGGAAAGAGCTGGAGGGGCTTGTGGCACTGTGTAAAGGCCTGTGGCCCGGTAGGAGCCTGTGGTCCTGTGGAGAGAGCTGAAGGGGCTTGTGGCCCTGTGGAAAGGCCTGTGACCCTGTATAGTGGTCTGTTGCCCTGTGGAGAGAGCTGGAGGGGCTTGTGGCCCTGAGGAAAGGGCCTATGGCCCTGTGGAGAGAGCTGAAGGTGGGTGCGGCCCTGTGGAAAGGCCTGTGACCCTGAAGAGGGATCTGTGGCCCTTCAAATGGGCCTGTTGCCCTGTGGAGAGAGCTGGAGTGGGTTATGGCCCTGTGGAAATGCCTATGGCACTGCGGAAAGGGACCTCTGGCCCTTTGCAAAGGGTCATTGGCCTTGTGGAGTGGGCTATTGCCCTGTTGACGGGCCTGTGGCCCTGTGTGATTGTTGATAGCCTGACAAATCATCCCATAAAAACTTGCATATTTTTCAAGGATCCTGTAGCTTAAAGATGTTTCCTGACAATTCACTTTAATGTTCAGGAAGCATCCTACAGCAACAAGATTCTTAAAAAATACACAAGTGTTAAACACTGTGTAGCTTTCTGGTTACTTACCAATTAATCTTCTCTGCTGCAACTTGAGTAGTGCTTCTTACCTTTGACCTACAGGAAGAGGTGTGCATGAGAGAGAGTCATTGAGAGGCACATAGAGGCAAAGAAGGGAGCAAAGGGGCAAAGGTAGGCACATAGAGGGATGCAAAAGGTAAATAGAAGCACAGGGAGGGACAGAGAGGCACAGAGACCGATAGAGAGCCACAGATGGGCAAAGACAGAGATTGAGAGGCTCGTGAAGGCACAGAGACAAAAAAAGGCACTTTGGATGGAAAGAGAGCACCAGAGAGAGAGCATGCGAGAGAGTGGTGCAATGGGGAGAGATCAAAAGCGAGCGCCAGTGATGCACTGGAGACTGAGAGAGCACAAAAGAGAGCAGTGCACTATAAAGACAGAGGAGTGCCAGAGAGTGGTGCACTGGAAAGAGAGTGAAAGAGCACCAGAGAGCATTGCACTGCGGAGAGAGAAAGAGAGAAAGAGACAGAAAGCAGTGTGCCAGTGTAAAAGGGCACCAGAGAGTGATGCACTGACTGGACAAATGGTCATTTTTATAGGCAGTTCTACATGTCGGGTTGCTGGACAGCTGGGGGTCATGCTTACCGTTGTTAGGGATGGTAATATATTCTGCTTCCCTAGGCCTGATTTCCAGGGACTGCACTGCTCTGACTGGCAGGAGCACTTTTATGGCTACCTGACCTTTAAATTATTATGGATTCTAGTAATACTGACAAAGCATTAGACTAAACGGCTCAGAAACCTGACGGTAGTAAATGATTGTGCCATTTGAACAGTTGTCAGAATTGTTTCATCATAGCCATAGGACTTCCACTTTATATTTATCTTTAAAATAGTTATTAAAAGGACTCTGTCACCAGGTTTTTGACATCCCATCGGACAGCAGCATAATGTAGAGATAGAAATCCTGATCCAGCAATGTTTCACTTACTGAGCTCCTTGCTGTCATTTTGATAAAATTACTGTTTTCTCTGTTGCAGATTTGGCAGCTCCCAAGTATGACTTGACTACTGGAGTAGTGCTCTAATGATAATCTCCAGATGATTTAACAGTGTTTTAATGCAAACTACACTGAGCAGCCTAGTAAGTGATACATCACTGGAATAAAGATGTCTGTGTCCACATTATGGTGCGCTCAGATGAGATGGCTAAAACCTGGTGACATAATCCCTTTAACACTAATACAAACAGTACAAATGTTTATAATAAAGAAAATCTTCTCCCATTGCTTCGAGGGCCCCGTTCACCTGGAATTGTAGAACAACCTAGAATAGAAAAGAAACAAATAAAACATGAATTCAGAAACTTTAACAAGACCGGAACTTTAGTCTCCGAAACGCCTCATTCTTTCTTGGGAGCTGATTACTGCCGTCTTCTTAATCTCTTTAAAGGAAAGAAGGGGAATACATATGTTAAAACCGAAATGTTTATTGTTCAAGGACAATGTGAATGAGTACCGTATATTCCGGCGTATAAGACGACCTGGTGTATAAGACGACCCCCCTACTTTCCTGTTAAAATATAGAGTTTAGGATATATTCACCGTATAAGACTACCCCTTTTCCAACGCATACCAAACACCGGTAAAAATAAAAAAAAAACAGATTTGAATTTAACATGGTCCTTTTTTAATTTAAATTCTTATGACATGCAGGTATATAGCAGGAAAACTGTCACTCATAAACATATTAAAATAGGGGGGACCCCACGTCATTTTTTGGGGGGGTCCCCCATTCTAATAGCTAGTAAAGGCTAGGTATTCAGCTGGGGGCTGATATTAGTAGCCTGGGAAGCTCCGTGGGTATTACCCTCTTCCCAGACTTCAAACATCTGCCCCAGCCGTCTGCTTAACCTCCACTAGAGACTATAATGATGGTGGATCCCACGCCAATTTTCTTTTTAAAAAATCCTTTATTTTAACACTAAATGACAATTGAGGGGTTAATAAAGATGCAGTCCCTAAATTATTAATTTTGTAATTAATTTTTCCCAAAAATGTTGACGTGGGGCTTCGCCATATTTTTGTGTCCAGCCAGGTACAGCAGGCAGGAACGGGCTGCACCCAACCACCAGCTGCCTATTTGTACCTGGCCGGACACAACAATATAGGGAAGCCCTTTTTTTTTTTTAATTATTTCATGAAATAATTTAAAAAAAAAATACGTGGTGCTTCGCCCTATTTTTGTGTCCAGCCAGGTACAACTAGGCAGCTGGGGGCTGGAATCTGCAGCGCAGGGAGACCCAAGCTTTCTGGGCCCCCCCCCCCGCTGCAAATTGCAGTCCGCAGCCACCCCGGAAAATGGCGCGTTCATAGAAGCGCCATCTTCTGGCGCTGTACCCAACTCATCCAGGGCCCTGGTGCGGTGGCTCACTGGGTAATAAAGGGGTTAGGGCCAGCTTGGCATTATCAGCTGGCCCTAAGCCCGAAATTCATGGGGTCACGCCAATATTAGACATGACCACCATGAATTTCTAGTAAAGTATTTAAAAAAACACAACACCCAGAAAAAAGTCCTTTAATTGAAATAAAGACACAATTCTTTATTGTTCTAAATTAAACCATACTTACCATCACGCCCATTCCAGCTGAAGCCAACGATCTCCTGCAATAAAAGTAAAATAATAAAGCAACCTCATCCTTACCTCTCCATGGTTCCCAGGACCGGTCCAGCTCTGCTACATTCACATGACAGGCTGCACCGCAGCAGAACGCTGCCGTTCAGCTTGCCATGCGGCAGACACTGAGAAGCGCAGGCATGCTTGTGCTCCTCAGTGTCTGACTGTGACGGCATCCAGATGAGCCGAGATCATGTCCAATGAACTCGGCTCACCTCATGCACGTCACTGACAGCGTGGGAAAATTCTCCTGCTCCCCGCATGCGCAGTAGAAGTTTCCCACGCTGTCAGTGATGGACGTCCAGGAGGTGAGCTGAGTTCATTGTCGGCTCATCTGGATGCCGTCACAGTCAGACACTGAGGAGCGCAAGCATGCCTGCGCTTCAGTGTCTGCAGGATGACAGGCTGGATGGCAGCGTTCTGCTGCGGTCCAGCCTGTCATCTCGATGTAGCAGAGCTGGACCTGTCCTGGGAACCATGGAAAGGTAAGGATGAGGTTGGTTTATTATTTTTCTTTTATTGCAGGAGATCGTTGGCTTCAGCTGGAATGGGCGTGATGGTAAGTATAGTTTAATTTAGAACAATAAAGATTTGTGTCTTTATTTCAATTAAAGGAGTTTATTCTGGGTGTTTGTGTTTTTTTTTTAACTTTGACTATGGGGTTAGCAATGGGGGTGTCTTATAGACGCCTCTCCATTACTAACCTGGGCTTGATGTCAGCTGGCATTATAAGCTGACATCAACCCCAGCCCTATTACCCCCTGCCACCGCTACAGGGCAGCGTGGAAGAGCGAGGCTAAGTGCCAGAATTGGTGCATCCTATGAATGCGCCATTTCTGGGGCGGCTGACGGCTGGTGTTTCTAGCCTGGGAGGGGGCCAATATTCATGGCTCCCTTCCTGGGCTATTAATATCAGCCCCCAGCTGTCTGCCTAGCCTTTGCTAGCTATTAAAATAGGGGGGACCCCACGTCATTTTTTTTGGGGGGTCCCCCATTTTAATAGCTAGTAAAGGCTATGTATTCAGCTGGGGGCTGATATTAGTAGCCTGGGAAGCTCCGTGGGTATTATCCCCTTCCCAGGCTTCAAACATCTGCCCCAGCCGTCTGCTTAACCTCCGCTAGAGACTAAAATTAAGGGGAACCCCACGCCAATTTTTTTTTTAATAAATCCGTTATTTTAACACTAGATGACAAGTACAGTAACCAGCACTGTCACTGTACTTCATATATATGTGACTGACATGTTTCTATCTATCTAATCTATGTGTGATGCTCTATCTTTCTGTTCTAAATTGTCGGGTACAGATGCTGAATTGCCGGCCGGCTTTTTTAAAGAGACGGTGCATGAAAACACTATTATTTGTTTTAATAAATCCTTTACACTAAATGACAAGTACAGTAAGCAATACTGTCACTGTACTTCATATATATGTGACTGACATGTTTCTATCTATCTAATCTATGTGTGAAGCTCTATTCTTTCTATTCTAAATTGTCGGGTGCCGGCTTATGCCGCTGCTGAATTGCCGGCTTTTCATATATTGTCACAGAAGCGATGCGAACTTCCCAGCTCCGGACACAGCGCAGCGCTTCTGTGACAAGTGAAAGCTGTCGGCACAGAAGCCCTGCGCTGTGTCCGGAGCTGGGAATACGCAGCGATGTGTCCGTTTCAGCACAGAAGCGCTGACTATCTGGACCTACCGCCGCCGTATTTTAACTCCCTCCACCTTATATTAACTCCGACATGGCAGGGATACGGCCACGGCAGCTTATTAACACCCCCAGAGTATCCCCGCATGTCAATTTCTGAAAGTTCAAAAGCATTACCGGCGTATAAGACGACCCCAGACTAGACAGAAGATTTTTCAGTCTTCAAAAGTCGTCTTATACGCCGGAATATACGGTATATTGACCAATTACCCTGGGTGTTTCCTTTTCCTCAACTGCATCCCTGTCTTCATGGACCTTGTTGTGACCCTAGGTTCGATTGGTGCTCTCCGCCTGATATAAATAATAACATTACATTTTCTGGGCACTTAGAGTGGTATAAGGATATCTTCTATCAATCCTAAAAGTTTAGGCATCGAGGTTTGTTCTGCGATGGAGATATCATCAATAAACGCCTGTAATATACCCTTCCGCATACTGTCTACAAGTGGCCGCTACTGAGAGCACTTTGCCTGGGTATAGGTGCTGAGGATGCTCGGAAGAACAAGTCATTGTCCATAACATCACAAGCTATGTACAGTTTGCCAACTCCTACTAGCTTGCTTGATTTAATAATATACCCACCTTTGAGTCTTAGTATTTAAATTTGACACACCGAGGTCCTCTGTTTCACCCTGGGCACTGTAGTCTTCAGCTTGCTGGACCATTTGCTCCTCTTCTCCATTGCTCCCTTCTGCTTCTCTTTAGGGGAGATAGAAAACAGAATATTACATTTTATCAACAATTTGGTGAAATAGATCATAACTGCTTTGCAATAAATTACCTTGAGCTGCTGGGTTGAGGTTGATTTTCCGATGATTTCCCTGCTGCCAAGACCAGTGTGTATGCTTGGCAGAGTTCTCCTAACGTTTTTTCTCTGTAATTCCTCTCTGCTGTCATGTTGGAATGACTGAGATATTTGGAGAAAAGATACCTCTGTGTCTCTGTTAAATGTGACACGGTCCATGTTTCACAAGTTTTTCTTGCCACCTGACTAGAGATGGATTTAAATTTGTACCTAGATAGCAATAGAGTAGATCATAAATACATGGCACAACATCTAATATGTAGGATTTTTAACTTTTAAGACTTACTTCTTCTGGTAGCGATGAAGGTCGGTGGATACATTATATATCTGTCTTCCTGTAGTCGATAAGAAGAATTTATCTGGACTGTCTTTTTTGGCCAGCACCCGTCTCACTTTTTTAAAGTAGATGTTAAACCACTGTAAATAAACAAAACAAAAAACAGTAAACCACTTAATAAAAATTGAGTTGGGCCCTTCAATATTAAGATAAGAAAATTTGAAATAGACTAAATTAATTACTGGAGTCAATGACCGCACCAACGTGAGGGAGGGATGTGCCTGACCAGGAGAGCGAAACCTACAGACTAAAAGGGCGGTATCTCTCCTCCGCCTCAGTTGGATTTCAGAGCATGATAGGAACCACACAATCTAAATATATAGAAAAGTCACCTCACACCAAACATATGTCAGACTATAAACTGCCCACCATTCATTTAAAGTGCAGAACATCTGTGATAAGGGAGAGCATATCTGTTCCTACTGATAATGCATTCTGGATGCTGCTGCAACAAGCATTATTGTTAAGAAAATGCACTATTCTGGACACCGATACTATGGTTTAGCATCCTGGATACTGCAGGGAAATAAGGGAAAGACTCCCAACACACCTGCATGAGGATGTAGCACCAAGTTGTCCTGTAAAATCTGGTTAAAGGGAGGATCTACTAAAAGGGACAGAATGCCACTAATCCTACGGGTTGAAGTCATGACAACTAACAGATCCCTCTCTAATGTGGGTGCCGTCGTAGTGACAGGAACATCTTACCTTTTCTTCTTCTTCAGTAAGCACAAAACAGGCTACTTGGTGGGCAGCAGTCTTATGGCATTTAACTCCGACAATTATTAGCTGTTCATTTTGATAGATGTGACGCATCCTCTCTGTCCACTCAGAAACCTGTGAGTCAAGACATGGGAAAGTTAGATAGACATGTGGCTTTAAATCAGGATAATGAGTAGGTTGTTACTTACCGTCATGTTTCTGACAACTCCTGGTCTTTGTAAGTGTTTTAGTATGATTAAGGCCTCAAGGTAATAGAGAATCTCCAACTGATGCACTTCATTTCGGGATCCTCCTTGGACATCCTCGATGGCTTGCAGGAAAGCTGGCTTTGCAACGGTCAGGATCTCCTGGCATTGCTGAGGTGTTTTGTCCAATTTATGCAACTCCAGGTACCTAAGAGAAAGATTAATAAATGTGACTGATAGGTGAGGCCTATTTTTAAGTCATGTATGAAAAATCCTGGCGGGAGAGAGAAAAGAGAAAAAATAATAATTGTGCATACATCTGAAAGGATAAAAATTAGCTGACATACCTTTTGCTGACCACTTCTTTTGCAACTCCCTTGGAAAATTTCTTCTGAATATCCGCAGTCACATATTGGAAATACTTCATTGCCTTGAAGAGTTTTTCATTTTTATCGCGTAAATTGGTTGCAAATAGTTGATAATGTACAAATTTCCGGACATTCTTAATGTAGTTGGTGACAGTTTGGTTGCACAGACCGAGATCTTGAATGTTTTTGAAAAATAAATGGGCGTTTTCAATCTTTGTCGCAAAGTTGAGGCTCACACGGCGTTTGTTCATAAAGTATAAAAACCTTGACACATTTTCAGCAATTTGTTTGTATCTTTCCAGCTTGCAATGGTTCTGCAAATAAGAGGAAAAACCTTTTAATATTGGATGAGACAGAGAATGGCGATCATAATAACCTGCATCTTTCATTTTGATCCTCTTGTCAACAGTCCATTTCTGGCTTGTCATCCTACAAATTTGGAAGAAAGAACAACAGGTCAGAGTAGAAACAAATTACAACTTTGAGAAAAATACTGTGTAAGCATATACAGCATATATATATAGTGACGTCCTGCCAATGGCAGTAGACTATGCAGCCGCTATGGGGCCTGTGAGTCCAGGGTTCCCTGTAACGACGCATTCATGGGGCCCTCACCCAGTGGAAGAATCTGGGGAAATGTCGGGGACCTTGACAGCTGGGGGTTCCACTCACCGTTGTCAGGGGTGGTAAACATTTCTGTGTCCCCAGGCCCGATTTCTGTGGACCCCAGTGCTCTGACTGGCAGCAGCACTTTGCTGACTGCCTGCCCTTTATACGCAGCATCCACTGCTGAACACTGCGTGTTCTGAAGTTCATCTGTGGGTAAAGCTAGTACATCATCCTCTACTGGCCCACAGATGAAAATCGTAATGGCAGTGCATTTTAGTATGCCCCGCCAAAGCTGTGTGCCCCACAGAGCTGTCTGTGTGTAGGGCACTTTTTTGGCATCCTGTTTTATGGCTGCAATGGAAGGGAAATCTATTGCCTAAAATAGGAGAAAAAATTACTTTGTAAGGGCTGTAAAGTTGTGGGATATGCTATTAATTGTCCCAGTTAAACATTATTTGTATTGTTTTTTTGCTCAATATATATATATATATATATATATAGATAGATATAAAAGCATGATGAGTGAGAATGTTACACACACTAACTGACCTCGGCCTGTCTTCATCTGTTTGGCTGGTATTTTCCTCTCTTTCTCTGGTCTCTGGTTGTTGATCGGCTTCACTGTCGGATGTTTCAGAGGATGTATAGTCTTCTGCAGCTGAAAGATGCACCAATTCAGGATTTGATATGGCTCGGCGTGCCGATGTGCCAGTTGATGTAGATGGCTCCTCATCTTCAACAGTCCTGTAAATTATAAAAATCCTTAGTAATAACGTGAAGTACAATCTTGAGTAGGCCAGCAGTGTTGACAATTTTTTAAAGTGGCCTAAAAGCCAGGATGTGCTGAGGCCAAGGCAATGTTTGAGCAAGGGATTAAAGTAAATTCCTTGTATAAATTTACACTCACCTGTAGACATCATAATCCTCTGTGACAGGCGGCTCTTCCACTGTGACGGGCGGCTCTTCCTCTGGGACGGGCGGCTCTTCCTCTGGGACGGGCGGCTCTTCCTCTGGGACGGGCGGCTCTTCCTCTGGGACGGGCGGCTCTTCCTCTGGGACGGGCGGCTCTTCCTCTGGGACGGGCGGCTCCTCCTCGATGACTGTAGACATTTCCTCCTCAACAGACATCACTTCCTCCTCATTAGGCAGCTCTTGCTCACTGGTTGTCAGCTCATCCTGCACAGGTGATGCCCCCTCATCTTCAACAATCCTGTAAATATAAAATACACGTGATTATTTGGCATAGTTCAGAACATATATGCAAATCTATAAAGCTTACACAAGTATGAACATCAGTATTCAAAGAATAAGATGCTAGTGGGGCATACCTGGCCATAGTTGGTTTCTCGGGTACTATAAACCCTCTGTCCTCCAGGAAGGAGATAAGATCGTCCTTTGTAGTGATCTCTGGAATCTTGTCATAAGGGATATATGTTCCTTTTGTTGCAATTGCTATCAGTGAGTTTCTAGATTCTTTCACTAGCGCATCCTTCTCCTCTTCTGTACAGTATCTAAGGCATTGTCGTGTAAGGTGCTGTGGCAGTTGAGTAAATGTTTTGTAACATAGTGGACATGTCTTCAGCATCCTGAAGCTGCTGTAAAAAAGAAAAATGTAAGATCAGGAACAATATCAGTGAGAATCTAGCTTTTCCACCCACTAATATCAACCAGCATTTTTTATGTTTCAGCAGGATAACTGGATTTCAAAAATCTGATTTTTTTTTTACAACAAATACACAGCTCATGAGAAAAGGCACGTCTCATCATTGCCATAGATTTTTTTTAAAAAGATGAGGGCTGGCTCTAGAGTGTATTTTGACCACCAATAGCCAGCCCTCATTTTTGGTCACAAAAACGGACAAACGTACACAATTTTTTAAGGAGCAATTGTTTAGCACAAGTTAATGCACTTTTATAGCATACTACACAAATTGTGTCAATATTGTGCACATAACACATGCGGTTTTTTATCATATGCATGTTCCTAGATCTTGCGCAAATCTGAGGTTTTGCAAGAATTATTTAGATTGACAAAGATACCGTGCAAAAAATTAATGTGGTATTGACTATGCAAATGCTTATACAGTTTTGCACATGACCGGCACTCATTTATCAGTCAAAAAGGAGAAAAAACGAGTGAGCGAGCAAGTACATATACAGTTTAAAGCCTTTTCACACTGCAAACTTTGAAAGATACAGAAAGACCGCGCCAAAAACATAAACCCTTTCTGTGACTGAGCCTGAACAATTGCAAGCCTTAACATGATGTTATAATACACTTTCACACCACAATCCTTCCCCCTCCCCCCACCACAGTAATACAACCAAGCTAAAAAGTTTGCAGAGGTCACAGAGAGGACATCAGATTAGGCACCTGATTCCAGTACAAACTATATGAGTACAAGCATACTTATACACCTGATTCCAGTACAAGCTATATGAGTACAAGTATACTTATACACCTGATTCCAGTACAAGCTATATGAGTACAAGTATACTTATACACCTGATTCCAGTACAAGCTATATGAGTACAAGTATACTTATACACCTGATTCCAGTACAAGCTCAGGTGATGCTGCAGTATAGTTAGGCACCTGATCCCAATACATGCTGTATGTTAACCTCTTCTGCAAATACTCCCATGGTCTCAGTGTACCCCAGAATGCATGCTGCAATGGTGTCCAGAAAGAGTATTTCTAGAAGCAACACATACCTCTGCAGATTCATATTTCCCTCCCACTCACTATCCCACCAGGTGTACTTACCTTCTTTTGGGCGGCATGGTTGTAATTGGCTAAGGTCACAGCTTCTCTTGTGCACTAATCACCCTTGTTGCTCCTGAGCACTGGATCAAATTAAACTTCCCTCCAAAACTCCTTTTCCTTTTCCTAAAATGATGCACTTGTCAGTGATTGGTTTATTTGAATGTAAATCATGAATCTGCTCCGATTGGTTAATGCAACTTAGTAGGCGTAGCTTTTTCTTGATGAGAGCTGGCTACAGGTACTTCCAGGACGACCCGTAGCCAGCCCTCACCCTTGGATTAGCTCAATGAGGATGAGAGCTGGCTACAGGTACTTCCAGGATGACCCGTAGCCAGCCCTCACCCTTGGAATTGTTCAATGAGGATGAGAGCTGGCTACAGGTACTTCCAGGATGACCCGTAGCCAGCCCTCACCCTTGGAATAGCTCAATGAGGATGAAAGCTGGCTACAGGTACTTCCAGGACGACCCGTAGCCAGCCCTCACCCTTGGAATAGCTCAATGAGGATGAGAGCTGGCTACAGGTACTTCCAGGATGACCCGTAGCCAGCCCTCACCCTTGGAATCGTTCAATGAAGGTGAGGGCTGGCTACTGGTTTGATGATACCAAAAGCACTTAAAATTCAATCTGCAACAAAAAAGTCGCTCTGACGCCGCCGTTCAGGGCTGCGTCCGTTATCACTCTCATCTGATGAATTACGGAAAAAAAACGTAAACTTTATAGTTTTTTTGGCGCTCTTATTTCACCGCCCGTTCCTACGTGCCGCCATTCAGCGCAGCTTCCGTTATCACGCTCATCTAATGAATTATGGAAAAAAAACGTAAACTTTATAATTTTTTTGCTGCGCTTATTTCACCGCCCGTTCCCACGCGCCGCGGTACAGCGCACCTTCCGTTATCACGCTCATCTTATGAATTACGGAAAAAAAACGTAAACTTTAGTTTTTTTGGCACGCTTATTTCACCGCCCGTTCCTACGCGCCGCCGTTCAGCGCAGCTTCCGCTATCACGCTCATCTGATGAATTACGGAAAAAACCCGAAAACTTTATAGTTTTTTGACGCGCTTATTTCACTGCCCGTTCCTACGCGCCTCCGTTCAGTGCAGTGTCCGTTATCACGCTCATCTGATGAATTACGGAAAAAAAACCGTAAAATTTATATTTTTTTGGGCGCGCTTATTTCACCGCCCGTTCCTACGCGCCGCCGTTCAACGCAGCGTCCGTTATCACGCCCATCTAATGAATTATGGAAAAAAAACGTAAATTTTATAGTTTTTTTGGCGCGCTTATTTCACCGCCCGTTCCTACGTGCCGCCGTTCAGCGCAGCGTCCGTTATCACCCTCATCTGATGAATTACGGAAAAAAAACGTAAACTTTATAGTTTTTTTGGCGCGCTTATTTCACCGCCCGTTCCTATGCGCCGCCGTTCAGCGCAGCGTCCGTTATCACGCTCAATGAGGATGAGAGCTGGCTACAGGTGCCTCCAGGGCGACACCTAGCCAGCCCTCACCCTTGGAATAGCTCAATGAGGATGAGAGCTGGCTACAGGTGCCTCCAGGGCGACCCCTAGCCAGCCCTCACCCTTGGAGCAGCTCAATGAGGATGAGAGCTGGCTACAGGTGCCTCCAGGGCGACCCCTAGCCAGCCCTCACCCTTGGAGCAGCTCAATGAGGATGAGAGCTGGCTACAGGTGCCTCCAGGGCGACCCCTAGCCAGCCCTCACCCTTGGAGCAGCTCAATGAGGATGAGAGCTGGCTACAGGTGCCTCCAGGGCGACCCCTAGCCAGCCCTCACCCTTGGAGCAGCTCAATGAGGATGAGAGCTGGCTACAGGTGCCTCCAGGGCGACCCCTAGCCAGCCCTCACCCTTGGAGCAGCTCAATGAGGATGAGAGCTGGCTACAGGTGCCTCCAGGGCGACCCCTAGCCAGCCCTCACCCTTGGAGCAGCTCAATGAGGATGAGAGCTGGCTACAGGTGCCTCCAGGGCGACCCCTAGCCAGCCCTCACCCTTGGAGCAGCTCAATGAGGATGAGAGCTGGCTACAGGTGCCTCCAGGGCGACCCCTAGCCAGCCCTCACCCTTGGAGCAGCTCAATGAGGATGAGAGCTGGCTACAGGTTTGATGATACCAAAAGCACTTAAAATTCAATCTGCAACAAAAAAAAGTCGCTCTGACGCCGCCGGTAAGGGCTGCGTCCGTTATCACGCTCATCTGATAAATTACAGAAAAAAAACGTAAACTTTATCGTTTTTTTGGCGCACTTATTTCACCGCCCGCTCCTACGTGCCGCCGTTCAGCACAGCATCCGTTATCACGCTCATCTGATGAATTACGGAAAAAAAACGTAAACTTTATAGTTTTTTTGGCGCGCTTATTTCACCGCCCGTTCCTACGCGCCGCCGTTCAACGCAGCTTCCGTTATCACGCTCATCTAATGAATTATGGAAAAAAACGTACACTTTATAGCTTTTTTGGCGCGCTTATTTCACCGCCCGTTCCTACGCGCCGCCGTTCAGCGCAGCTTCCGTTATCACGCTCATCTGATGAATTACGGAAAAAAAACGTAAATTTTATAGTTTTTTTGGCGCGCTTATTTCACCGCCCGTTCCTACGCGCCGCCGTTCAGCGCAGCGTCCGTTATCACCCTCATCTGATGAATTACGGAAAAAAAACGTAAATTTTATAGTTTTTTTGGCGCGCTTATTTCACCGCCCGTTCCTATGCGCCGCCGTTCAGCGCAGCGTCCGTTATCACGCTCAATGAGGATGAGAGCTGGCTACAGGTGCCTCCAGGGCGACACGTAGCCAGCCCTCACCCTTGGAATAGCTCAATGAGGATGAGAGCTGGCTACAGTTGCCTCCAGGGCGACCCCTAGCCAGCCCTCACCCTTGGAATAGCTCAATGAGGATGAGAGCTGGCTACAGGTGCCTCCAGGGCGACCCGTAGCCAGCCCTCACCCTTGGAATAGCTCAATGAGGATGAGAGCTGGCTACAGGTGCCTCCAGGGCGACCCGTAGCCAGCCCTCACCCTTGGAATAGCTCAATGAGGATGAGAGCTGGCTACAGGTGCCTCCAGGGCGACCCGTAGCCAGCCCTCACCCTTGGAATAGCTCAATGAGGATGAGAGCTGGCTACAGGTGCCTCCAGGGCGACCCCTAGCCAGCCCTCACCCTTGGAATAGCTCAATGAGGATGAGAGCTGGCTACAGCTGCCTCCAGGGCGACCCTTAGCCAGCCCTCACCCTCGGAATAGCTCAATGAGGATGAGAGCTGGCTACAGGTGCCTCCAGGGCGACCCCTAGCCAGCCCTCACCCTCGGAATAGGTCAATGAGGATGAGAGCTGGCTACAGGTGCCTCCAGGGCGACCCCTAGCCAGCCCTCACCCTTGGAATAGCTCAATGAGGATGAGAGCTGGCTACAGGTTTGATGATACCAAAAGCACTTAAAATTCAATCTGCAACAAAAAAAAGTCGCTCTGACGCCGCCGTTAAGGGCTGCGTCCGTTATCACGCTCATCTGATAAATTACGGAAAAAAAACGTAAACTTTATAGTTTTTTTGGAGCGCTTATTTCACTGCCTTTTCCTACGCGCCGCCGTTTAGCGCAGCTTCCGTTATCACGCTCATTTAATGAATTATGGAAAAAAAGTAAACTTTATAGTTTTTTGGCGCGCTTATTTCACCGCCTGTTACTACGCGCCACCGTTCAGCGCAGCTTCCGTTATCACGCTCATCTGATGAATTACGGAAAAAAAACGTAAACATTATAGTTTTTTGGGCGCGCTTATTTCACCGCCCGTTCCTACGCCACGGTTTTTACACAACTTTAAGTGTTTTACAACATGGTCACATGCTCTATTTACTTTTACCTATTTTTGATATGAAATATGGGCTCCATCTATGGATGTGATTATTGGCCTCAATATCAGTGATTATTGCTGCCATTTTTGTGTCTTTTTAAATAATGATGTAATAAAATTGCAACTTTTTAAATGCCTTTAATTAAACTCCTTATTCTCATTTGATTAT
Source organism: Phyllobates terribilis (assembly GCF_046119375.1). Taxonomy (NCBI): domain Eukaryota; kingdom Metazoa; phylum Chordata; class Amphibia; order Anura; family Dendrobatidae; genus Phyllobates; species Phyllobates terribilis. The sequence goes on along the minus strand of NW_027364149.1, from coordinate 43,763 downwards.
ATGGTCACAATCTGTGTTAAAAGAGTTAATGTTTTACAAGGTCAGGCAGCAGCACTGTTGAAAGTCCTAATCTCAGTGAAACAACAGAGACAAAAATGCTACATCATCATCCCCTCCCCCCATCACAGCCATTCCACTGAAGGATAAGTGAAAAATCTCCTTATTGTGTGTTTCCTGTGAGGGTCTATCATGAACGAGTGAATGGCTTTTAAAGCACAGCTGCCATCCAGTGTTCAATTTCCAGAAATGCAGCTGAATTCTGTCTGACAAGTAATGAATGATATTTAAAGCACAGATGCCATCTGGTAGTCATTTCCAAGTGATGAAATGTTGTGAGGGCTGGCTAAATGGCTTGTTTTTCGGACCTGGCACAGACGAGGTTTTTGCAAGCCTTTTTTCGGAGCCTTAATGGCGTCGGATCGACCCGGGGCGGCGTGCAGAGCATCTCCCGGGCTGGATCTGTAAAATGGCGAGCGTTGCGTCGTCCAGCGGCGAAGTTTTTTCGTGAGAGCTGGCTATTAAAGAAGATGGCAGAGAGGATTTCTTTGGAAAAATGTTTTCATCTCGAAACGTTACGAAAAAAGTACAGCGCGTCCGGCATGTGATAAGAGTGCGGCACGCCGAATAGCGGCGTCCAGCTCCAAACCGCGTGCGTTCCAGAGCCAGAAAACTGTAGCGCGGACGCCGAGGCTTAATCGCAAATTCCGGAGATGCTTGTCCCCTCGGGACGAGTGTGGGAGCGCCTGACGCGAATCTGGTCAAAAAACGCAAACATTTCCAAAATCCAAAGGTCCAACTGTTGAGTCTGCCTATGGGGAGTGCATTATACTATATTGAGGATTATCTGGTGCATTATACTATATAGAGGCTATTTATACAGTGTGGGGATTACAGTTAGGGTCATATAGTGTGGGTTATGTGGGGTATTTGTATGGTGTGGGGGCCATCATACAGTGTTGGAGACATCAGTTTGGGGGCTACTAAGGGGTCAGTATACTGTGTGTGGGGGTACTATACAGTGAGGGGGCATTATACTGTGTATAGGAAAGCATCATACTGTGTAGAGAGGGGCTGTACATGGGGGAGACTCAGGACATTATTAAATGTTAAGTGGGCACTTATCTTTATAGGGGAACTCAGGTTATTGTGACTGTCAAATGGGCACACAGAGGGCACAATTACTTTCTAGGGGGCAAAATGTGGGCACTGTTTTCTAGGGCACGTGCACACGGCATTACTATATTCTAGAGGTTTGTTTAACCATCTAGAGGGGGCACAGCAGGTGCAGTAATAGGGACACATACAACAGCGGCTCAGTATTGGGGTATCAGCAGGATGAGGAGTTTGTACAGGTTGGGAATAGATGGGGACGGTGCCTGAAATGTAAGGAGTCAAATGTGTCTTTGGATGGAGACGTTGTCGTGTCGGTCTGGGCCAGATGAAAAAGATGGTAAAAAGTGAACAATTTAATCAGAAAGAACGTCATCTGTAAATTACTATATATAACTGTAATCTCTTATATATTCTGCAGGACTGACATCTATCAATATATGTCGCCATATGGCGGTAGTATCAGTGCTGCTCTGTGTATAGAGATTATTTTCAGTAACAGCGTGGTCATCTGCTGAGGTTCTCCTACATCCACTATATGGGTGCGCCACTATTTTTGTAATCAGGGTCACCTGGTTAGGGGCCCACTCAGAAGTTTCGCCCCCCCCCCCGAACCAAAACCCTATCATACAGCCAGCATCTGTCTGTAACAGCAGCGACTGGAGCGAGCTGTAATTGCTGATGTTTAACCATTTAAATCTCTGACACCTGCATTTAAATCACTGACTTGCTGGTGTGCACGCACCAGCTCCTATCTCCTTCGTACCTGCACAACGTGATCTATGGCAGAATTGCATTTTTTTTTACCATGTCAGCATACTTAGAATTTTTTTTCCATTTTCCAGTATATTGCATGGTAAAAGGAATAGTGGCATTCAAAATTACAACTTGTCCTGCAAAAGCAAGTCCTCATATGAGTAATTCAATTGAAAAATATAAAAGTTAGGATGCTTGAAAGATAGGGAATAAAAAACTCGAAAGCGCAACAATGAAAATTGGCTGTGGTGGGAAGAGGTTCAAGGGGATTTCCGCTTTGTTTAGAAAGAAACAAACAAACTGTTCTTTACTCATCCTCCCCAGTCCAGAGTTGTACCTCTGCCTTTGATCACAGTGTTAGGGTATAATGTCTTTTTCAGGCCGGTTAAACTATAGCTAAATGAGCATGCTGCTTCCTTTAACCACTTCAGTTTCTAAACTCTGAAACAGTTAAAAGAAGTAACAAAAGTCCCAACATGTGCACAGCAGTATGGTTTTTACACTGCAGTGCATTGTTTTACATATTTTCAGTGTGTGCACATATCCTAATGTAACATCTGCAGTGGGAGTATTGTGTACAGAGAATAATGCAGCTGGGAATAAACAGACATTCACAGCAGCAGACATGAATGCTTCTTTTGCTGCAACTCCCAGCAGGCTTTGCTCCTCTTTACATCCTCTAAGTGTCGCGAAGGAGTGGGAAAGACCAAGTGCAACACGAAGGGAAGAGGGGAGGAAGCCCAAACACTAGGGAAAGGGGGAGTGGAGACCCCTAGATCTAATATCACCCTGCATACCCTACCGTCCCTATATAGGTTCCACACCTATCGCCGGGCAGGACCCTAAACCCTAGATGACCCTAGAGCTTGGCCCTAGATAGGGAGGGGGAGGGGTGAGCACTGGTCAGGCCCCACTACAAACTAAAGACAACAAGGTAGACAAACAAAGGGGATTTACTTAGCTTGAGCATACACCAGAGGAGTAATACCAACAGTCCTCCAAGGGCACCAGAGAAGACACTAGCCGACTGCTAGTGCGCCAAGCTTGTACATAGAAGTATCACCGGCGATTGCCTGGAGAAAACTGAGGATTTTTAACTCCCATGCCAGGGTGTATCAATCAGCGGCAGTAGGGTGGTCGTTGCTGGGTCTTAAAGGAAGAAGGATTAAGAAAGTGTCAGCAATGCCAAGCGCAGTGACCTTCTGTTATGAACGGCAACAAGTTCTAAGAAAAGAAGGGGAAAGCTTTCCCTACAGTAAGACTAAGCTGAATCCCTATGATGTAGCGGGCTGCCTGTTTCTAGCAAACGGACCCGCCTTAGTCCTAGGCTAGTCTGAACGAAGACCTATAGAATAAAGGGAAGGGGTCCCTAAAAGAACTAAGGACTGGAACAAAAAATGGGACACCTCCTGAATAGTGTTGAGCGAGCATGCTCGACACTGCTCGGTACTCTCCCGAGCATCTCACTACTCGGGATGTTCGGCGAGCACCGAACAATTCCGGGTTACTCAGGCGGCTCCGCACTGCTCTCCTCTGCTTGTCCTCCGCACCTGCGGCTCCGCTCTGCTCCGCCTGTCCTCCGCACCTGCGGCTCTGCTCCGCTTTTCCTCCGCACCTGCAGCTCCGCTCTGCTCCGCTTGTTCTCCGCACCTGCGGATCTGCTCTGCTCCCCTTGTTCTCCGCACCTGTGGCTCTGCTCTGCTCTGCTTGTCCTCCACACCTGCGGATCTGCTCTGCTCCGCTTCTCTTCTGCACCTGCGGCTCCGCTCTGCTCCACTTGTCTTCCGCACCTGCGGCTCTGCTCTGCCCCGCTTGTCCTCCGAACCTGCAGCTCCGCTCTGCTCCGCTTGTCCTCCGAACCTGCAGCTCTGCTCTGCTCCACTTGTCCTCTGCACCTGTGGCTCCGCTTTGCTCCGCTTGTCCTCCACACCTGCGGCTCTGCTCTGCTTTGCTCCGCTTGTCCTCCGCACCTGCGGCTCTGCTCCGCTTGTCCTCCGCACCTGCGGCTCTGCTTGTCCTCTGTGCCTGCGGCTCCGCTCTGCTCTGCTCCGCTTGTCCTCCACACCTGTGGCTCTGCTCCGCTAGTCCTCTGCACCTGCGGCTCTGCTCCGCTCTGCTCCACTTGTCCTCCGCACCAGCGGCTCTGCTCCACTCTGCTCTGCTCTGCCTGTCCTCCGCACCTGCGTCTCTGCTTGTCCTCTGTGCCTGCGGCTCCGCTCTGCTCCGCTTGTCCTCCACACCTGTGGCTCTGCTCCGCTCTGCTCTGCTAGTCCTCTGCACCTGTGGCTCTGCTCTGCATCTCTTGCCCTCCGCACCTGCGGCTCTGCTCCGCTCTGCTTTGCTCTGCTTGTTCTCCGCAACTGCGGCTCTGCTCCGCTCTGCTCCACTTGTCCTCCACACCTGCGGCTCTGCTCCGCTCTACTCTGCTCCGCTAGTCCTCTGCACCTGCGGCTCTGCTCCGCTCTGCTCCTCTTGTCCTCCGCACCTGCGGCTCTGCTACACTTGTTCTCTGCACCTGCGGCTCTGCTCCGCTCTGCTTTGCTCCCTCTGTCCTCTGCACCTGCAGCTCTGCTCCGCTCTGCTCTTCTCCGCTTGTCCTCCGCACCTGCGGCTCTGCTGCGCTTGTTCTCCGCGCCTGTGACTCTGCTCCCCTCTGCTCCGCTCCGTCTGTTCTGCGCACCTGCGGCTCTGCTCCGCTCTGCTCTGCTCCAATTGTCCTCCGCACCTGCGGCTCCGCTGTGCTCCGCTTGTTCTCCACACCTGCGGCTCTGCTTCGCTCTGCTCCGCTTGTCCTCTCGACCTGCGGCTCTGCTCCGCTCTGCTCTGCTTGTCCTCCACACCTGAGGCTCCGCTCTACTCCACTTGTCCTCCGCACCTGCGGCTCTGCTCTGCTCCGCTTCTCCTCCGCACCTGCGGTTCCAATACGCTCTGCTCCACTTGTCCCTCGCACCTGCGGCTCTGCTCTGCTTCTCCTCCGCACCTGCAGCTCTGCTCCGCTTGTCTTCTGCACCTGCGGCTCCGCTCTGCATCTCTTGCCCTCCGCACCTGCGGCTTTGCACCGCTCTGCTTTGCTCTGCTTGTTCTCCGCAACTGCGGCTCTGCTCCGCTCTGCTCCACTTGTCCTCCACACATGCGGCTCTGCTCCGCTCCGCACCTGCGGCTCCGCTTTGCTCCGCTTGTCCTTCGCACCTGCGGCTCCACTCTGCTCCGCTTGTCCTTCGCACCTGCGGCTCCACTCTGCTCCGCTTGTCCTTCGCACCTGCGGCTCCACTCTGCTCCACTTACCCTCCGCACCTGCGGCTCTGCTCCGCTTGTCCTCCGCACCTGCGTCTCTGCTTGTCCTCTGTGCCTGCGGCTCGGCTCTGCTCCGCTTGTCCTCTGCACCTGCGGCTCCACTCTGCTCCTCTTGTCCTTCGCACCTGCGGCTCCACTCTGCTCCACTTACCCTCCACACCTGCGGCTCTGCTCCGCTTGTCCTCCGCACCTGCGTCTCTGCTTGTCCTCTGTGCCTGCGGCTCCGCTCTGCTCTGCTCCGCTTGTCCTTTACACCTGTGGCTCTGCTCCGCTCTGCTCTGCTCCGCTAGTCCTCTGCACCTGCGGCTCTGCTCCGCTCTGCTCCGCTTGTCCTCCGCACCTGCGGCTCTGTTCTGCTCTGCTCCGCTCCGCTTGTCCTCTGCACCTGCGGCTCTGCTCATCTTTGCTTTGCTCCGCTAGTCCTCTGCACCTGCGGCTCTGCTCTGCTCCGCTTGTCCTCCACACCTGCGGCTCTGCTCCGCTCTGCTCTGCTCCGCTTGTCCTCCGCACCTACGTCTCTGCTTCGCTCTGCTCTGCTCCGCTTGTTCTCCGCACCTGCGGCTCTGCTCTGCTCTGCTCCGCCTGTCCTCCGCACCTGCGGCTCTGCTCTGCTCTGCTCCTCTTGCTCTCCGTACCTGCGGCTCTGCTCTGCTCCGCTTGTTTTCTGCACCTGCGGCCCCGTTCTGCTTCGCTTGTTCTCTGCACCTGCGGCTCTGCTCCGTCTGTCCTCTGCACCTGTGGCTCTGCTCCGCTCTGCTCTACTCCGCTTGTCCTCCACATCTGCGGCTCTGCTCTGCTTGTTCTCCGCACCTGCGGCTCCACTCTGCTCTGCTTGTCCTCCGCACATGCGGCTCCGTTCTGCTCTGCTCTGCTTGTCCTCCGCACCTGCGGCTCCGCTCTGCTCCACTTGTCCTCCGCACCTGCGGCTCCGCTCTGCTTGTCCTCTGCACCTGCAACTCCGTTCTGCTCTGCTCCACTTGTCCTCTGCACCTGCGGCTCTCCTCCGCTTTGCTTTGTCCCGCTTGTCCTCTGCACCTGCGGCTCTGCTCCGCTTGTTCTCCGCACCTGCGGCTCTGCTCCGCTCTGCTCTGCTCCGCTTGTCTTCCGCACCTATGTCTCTGCTTCGCTCTGCTCTGCTCCGCTTGTTCTCCGCACCTGCGGCTCTGCTCTGCTCTGCTCTGTCTGTCCTCCGCCCCTACGGCTCTGCTCCTCTCCTCTTGTCCTCCGTACCTGCAGCTCTGCTCTGCTTCACTTGTTCTCTGCAACTGCGGCTCCATTCTGCTTTGCTTGTTCTCTGCACCTGCGGCTCTGCTCCACTGTGCTCTGTCTGTCCTCCGCACCTGCGGCTCTGCTCCGTTCTGCTCTGCTCCGCTTGTCCTCCACACCTGCTGCTCTGCTCTGCTCCGCTTGTTCTCCGCACCTGCGGCTCCGCTCTGCTTGTCCTCTGCACATACGGCTCCGTTCTGCTCTGCTCTGCTTGTCTTCTGCACCTGCGGCTCCTCTCTGCTCCACTTGTCCTCCGCACCTGCGGCTCCACTCTGCTCGTCCTCCGAACCTGCGGCTCCGCTCTGCTCTGCTTGTCCTCCGCACCTGCGACTCCGTTCTGTTCTGCTCCACTTGTCCTCTGCACCTGCGGCTCTGCTCCGCTTGTTCTCCGCACCTACGTCTCTGCTTCGCTCTGCTCTGCTCTGCTCTGTCTGTCCTCCGCACCTACGGCTCTGCTCCGTTATGCTCTGCTCCGCTTGTCCTTTGCAACTGCAGCTCTGCTCTGCTCCGCTTGTTCTCCGCACCTACGGCTCCGCTTGTACTCCGCACCTGCGGCTTTGCTTCACTCTGCTCTGCTCCGCTTGTCCTTCGCACCTATGTCTTCGCTTTGCTCTGCTCTGCTCCGCTTGTCCTACGCACCTCCGGCTCTGCTCTGCTCTGCTTTGCTTTGCTCCATCTGTCCTCCGCACCTGCGGCTCTGCTCCGCTCAGCTCTTCTCCGTTTGTGCTCCGCACCTGCGGCTCTGCTGCGCTTGTCCTCTGTGCCTGCGGCTCTGCTCCCCTCTGCTCTGCTCCATCTGTCCTGCGCACCAGCGGCTCTGCTTTGCTCCGCTTGTCCTCCGCACTTGTGGCTCTGCTCCACTTGTCCTCCGCACCTGCGTTTCTGCTTCGCTCTGCTCTGCTTGTCCTCAGCACATGCGGGTGTGCTCTGCTCCGCTCTGCACCATTTGTCCTCCGCGCTTGTGGCTCTGCTCTGCTTGTCCTCCACACCTGTGGCTCTGCTCCGCTTGTCCTCTGCACTTGCGTCTCTGCTTCTCTTGTCCTCCGCACCTGCGGCTCTGCTCCGCTTGTCCTCCGCACCTGCGGCTCTGCTCCGCTCTGCTAGTCCTCTGCACCTGCGGCTTTGCTCCGCTTGTCCTCCGCACCTGTGACTCTGCTCCGCTTCGTCCTCTGCATCTGCGGCTCTGCTCCGCTCTGCACCGCTTGTCGTCCGCACCTGCAGCTCTGCTCCGCTATCCCAGTCTGTATTGGTCCCTATCCAGCCTGTTTTCCTACCTGCCTGTACCCGCCAGTCTGCATACCAGCCGAGCCTGCCCGTTCCTGCATTCCCCGATGTGGGTCAACAGCTGTGACCGGGGTCGACCTGGAGTAGCACCTGAGCCACCTTCGACGTCCCTCCTCGGACCACGGAGTTGATTAAGCTGCCGTGTGTTCGTGATCGAATCTGGCGAGGCCCCTAGTCACACCCCTCCAGGCACTCCTCGGTTCTTGGCCCAGTGGGACCACTAACCATGCTCATGCCAGTCAGTCCGGGCGTGAGCGAAACAACCGCGAAGTAGTTGAACATGACCTTCTTTCCATAATTGGCCCAAAAAACATATTTCAATTACTACAAAGGGGGAATTGCCTGGATCGAGGACGGCCTTTCATTTTTCTAACTAAGGAAAGTAAACAGATTAGTTTGTAGTAATAAAAATGCAATCTCAATGTAAAGCCTCTCAGCTTTCTGACATATGATGATTGCATATAATCTACATCCATAGCTATATACATGTAATTGAATGGTGTAGTAAATACTTACCTCCCAATTGGGGCACAACGTGAATTCTCTAATGTATTCTATTGATTCCAAGAGTCCACAAAGTGTTTCCAGAGAAATTATTTTCTGACCTACACAAAACAAAACAAAAAGTGTCAGCTAGGACCAAGGGAGAAGATAGAATGCAAAAATTGAACTACTAAATTTGTTTTACTTACTTTGATTAGGTGTTTTCCAAAAATTGATGAACAAACGCTTCACATGTTCTTCAAGGAGTTTCTAATGCAATCCATTCTTGATAGAAGGTCCAAAAATGTTCTCAAAATGTAACACTTAGAAGATGCTTGCTTGTCAAGGAAGTAAGAATCTTTCTACGGTTCTTCCTCAAAGTACTTCAACCATTCCATGGCCCATGCAATACGCAAAACAATTTACGCCCCAGGCTCTGTGCATGCACATGATTTCACAACAATGCAGTAAAAACAAATCATTGACAAGAGATTTTACTGTATTTATCATTGTAAAATGTGTGGGTAATGCACAGAAACAACCAAGTAGTTGAACAAGTATTTCTTATCGTAATTGGCCTGAGGATAACATATTTCTACGACTGCAAAGAGGATATTGCCTGGAACAAGGATGGTCTTTTGTTTTTTAACTGAAACACAACAGAATAGATTGTAGTAATAAAAATGCAATCTCAATGTAAAGCCTCTCAGCTTTCTGACACATGATGATTGCATATTGTCTACATTTAAAGCTTTGAAAATGTGATAGAGTTCTTGAGCAAATGCTTACCACACAATTGGAGTATGACCTGAATTCTACAATATCTTCCAAGGATTCCAAGAGTCCACATAAGGCTTTCAGGTAAGGATTTTCCTGACCTACAAAAAAAGTAAAAAACAAACATATCAGGTAGGACAAACAGGGTAGATTAAATCTAAGCATTGAATTATTACATTTGTCCTACTTACTTTGATTTGGAGTTTTCCAAGAAAATGATCAATAAATCCACACATCTTCTTCTAGGTCCTTCTAAGGCAGGGGTCTCAAACTCGGCTGGGTATATGGGCCGCACATGGAAAAAATTTGAATTTGGGGGGCCGCATTCTTTGTTCAATGTAACATTTTTAGTGATACCATTTTTTTGTATACACCTTTTGAACATTTTTGCCGTGTTTATTTTTTTATGGCTTGGGTCTTTATGGATGTGGCGATAATAAACGTGCACTTTTTTGTGTTTACTTTAGTTTACATATAAAACAGCATTTTTAGTGCCCAATAATTTTTCATGCTTTATTTTATTTTTTATTTTTTTTACAATTTTATTTCCCCCAATTGGCCACATACAGTAATATTGTCTTACAATTAGCATCATATAGTAATAATGGAAAACATCTTGTAGTAATGTTCCCCATCCAAGTCCCCATCTTGTACTAATGTGCCCCATCCAGGTCCCCATCCTGTGGCTATGTGCCCCATCCAGGTCCCCATCCTGTGGCAATGTTCCCCATCCAGGTCCCCATCTTGTGGCTCTGGTCCCCATCTTGTGGCTCTGTGCCCCATCCAGGTCCCCATCTTGTGGCTCTGTGCCCCATCCAGGTCCCCATCTTGTGGCTATGTGCCCCATCCAGGTCCCCATCCTGTGGCAACGTTCCCCATCCTGGCGCCCATCTTGTGGCTATGTGCCCCATCCAGGTCCCCATCTTGTGGCTATGTGCCCCATCCAGGTCCCCATCTTGTGGCTCTGTGCCCCATCCAGGTCCCCATCTTGTGGCTATGTGCCCCATCCAGGTCCACATCTTGAGGCTCTGTGCCTCATCCAGGTCCCCATCCTGTGGCTATGTGCCCCATCCAGGTCCCCATCTTGTGGCTCTGTGCCCCATCCAGGTCCCCATCTTGTGGCTATGTGCCCCATCCAGGTCCACATCTTGAGGCTCTGTGCCTCATCCAGGTCCCCATCCTGTGGCTATGTGCCCCATCCAGGTCCCCTCTTGTGGCTATGTGCCCCATCCAGGTCCCCATCCTGTGGCAACGTTCCCCATCCTGGCGCCCATCTTGTACTAATGTGCCTCATCCAGGTCCCCATCTTGGGGCTATGTGCCCCATCCAGGTCCCCATCCTGTGGCTATGTGCCCCATCCAGGTCCCCATCTTGTGGCTATGTGCCCCATCCAGGTCCCCATGTTGTGGCTCTGGTCCCCATCTTGTGGCTCTGTGTCCCATCCAGGTCCCCATCTTGTGGCTATGTGCCCCATCCAGGTCCACATCTTGAGGCTATGTGCCCCATCCAGGTCCACATCTTGAGGCTCTGTGCCCCATCCAGGTCCCCATCCTGTGGCTATGTGCCCCATCCAGGTCCCCTCTTGTGGCTATGTGCCCCATCCAGGTCCCCTCTTGTGGCTCTGTGCCCCATCCCGGTCCCCATGTTGTGGCTCTGTGCCCCCTGTGCTGTTCTTCACACACATAAAATAGAAAAAAAAAAAGATGATTCTCACCTGTCCTCCGTTCCCTCGGCGGCCTTCCTGCAGATGTGGCCCGCAGGCACCACAGAGTCCAACCCCTTGACGATCCCGACCTGGTCCAGGAGGAGCCGCCGACAGCAGCGCTGCATTGCCGCACAGAGACTGTCTCCCAGCACAGCATTTTCAATGTCAGCCGCCGGCCAATCAGAGGCCAGCAGCTGACATCTGCTTATGGCAATGACGTCATACTCGCTGCGCCGACACGCAGATATCAGCTGCTGGCCTCTGATTGGCCAGCGGCTGGCATTGGAAATGCAGTGCTGGGAAACAGTCTCTGTGTGGCAATTCAGCGCTGCTGTCGGCGGCTCCTCCTGGACCAGGTCGGGATCGTCAAGGGGTCTGTGCCTGCGGGCCGCATAAAGCAGCCTCAGGGGCCGCATGCGGCCCGTGGGCCGCGTGTTTGAGACCCCTGTTCTAAGGTAATCTTTTCTTTATGGAAAGTCCAAAACGTTCTCCCAGTCCAACATTTAAAAGCTGTCCCCTTTGTCAAAAATGGAAGAACACATCCAAGGTTCTTCTAGAAAAATCATCTACCATGCTATTGCTCATGGAATGCACAAAAATTATTGCTCAGAGCTCTCTGCATGCATAGTTTCACAACAATGCAGTAAAACAACTCTTTGACAAGAGTTTTTACTTATTCATCATTGTGAAATGTGTGGGCATTGCACAAGTACAGCCAAGTAGTTGAACATGACCTCCTTTCCATAATTGGCCCAAAAAACATATTTCAATTACTACAAAGGGGGATTTCCTGGATCGAGGACGGCCTTTCATTTTTCAAACGAAGGAAAGTAAACAGATTAGCTTGCAGTAATAAAAATGCAATCTCAATGTAAAGCCTCTCAGCTTTCTGACATATGATGATTGCATATAATCTACATCCATAGCTATATACATGTAATTGAATGGTGTAGTAAATACTTACCTCCCAATTGGGGCACAACGCAAATTTTATAATGTATTCCATGGATTCCAAGCAGGGCCGGCGTCAGCACCCGGCACACCCGGGCAAGTGCCGGGGCCCTGAGCAGGCAGGGGGGCCCACTGGCGGTCGCGCACCCCGCTGGGCTATGGGCGGAGGAGAGCGGTGTCAGCGCCCGCCCTTCTCCGCCACTTGCTCAGGGCCCCGGCCTCTCCCCGTGCCTCCGCAGATCCACTGTCTTCCTGCTCTGCGCTCCCTGTGACGTCTCAGGTCAGAGGGCATGGTAACGTCTTTCCACCGCACGCTCCCCTGAGCCATCACAGGGACGACGCCGGCAACACTGGAGTCCAGACCCGAGCAGCGGGCAGCAGGTGAGAAGGAGGGAGGTGAGTATTTGATTTTTTTTTTTTTTTTTTTTTATGTATGGAGGCATGGGGCATAATATGGGGGGGGGTGACATCCTGCATGAGGCATAATATGGGGGGGTGACATCTTTCATGGGGCATTATAAAGAGGGGGGGGTGACATCCTGCATGGAGCATTATAAAGAGAGGGGGTGACATCCTGCATGGGACATTATAAAGAGAGGGGGGGTGACATCCTGCATGGGGCATTATAAAGAGAGGGGGGGTGACATTCTGCATGGGGCATTATAGAGAGAGGGGGTGACAACCTGCATGGGGCATTATAGAGAGAGGGGGTGACAGCCTGCATGGGGCCTTATAAAGAGGGGGGGTACATCCTGCATGGGGCCTTATAAAGAGAGGGGGGGTGACATCCTGCATGGGGCATTATAAAGAGAGGGGGGTGACATCCTGCATGGGGCATTATAAAGAGAGGGGGTGTGACATCCTGCATGGGGCATTATAGAGAGAGGGGGTGACATCCTGCATGAGGCCTTACAAAGAGGGCTGGGTACATCCTGCATGGGGCATTATAAATAGATGGGGGTGACATCCTGCATGGGGCATTATAAAGAGAGGGGGTGACATCCTGCATGGAGCATTATAAAGAGAGGGGGTGACATCCTGCATGGGGCATTATAATGAGGGGGGGTGACATCCTGCATGGGGCCTTATAAAGAGGGGGGTACATCCTGCATGGGGCATTATAAAGAGGAGGGGTGACAGCCTGCATGGGGCATTATAAGGTGGGGAACAGCCTGCATGGGGCATTGTAAGGGGGGGATAGCCTACATAGTGAATTATGTGGGGGGAACAGCCTGAATGGAGCATTATAAGGGGGGGGCAGCTTGTATGGGGCATTATGTTGGGGGTAACAGCGTGCATGGAGCATTATAAGGGGGGGACAGCCTGTATGGGGCATTATGTGGGGGGTAACAGCCTGCATGCAGCATTATATAGGGGCCAGTATCCTGTATGGAGCGTTATAAGGGGACCAGTATCCTGTATGGAGCGCTATATGGGGGCCAGTATCCTGTATGGAGCTTTATAAGGGGACCAGTATCCTGTATGGAGCGTTATATGGGGGCCAGTATCCTGTATGGAGCGTTATATGGGGGCCAGTATTCTGTATGGAGCCTTATATGGGGGCCAGTATTCCATATGGAGCCTTATATGGAGGTGTCACGCTGTCTCAGCGTACAGGGGGGTCAGGGGCCTGAGCTGACCCTAGACGGGGGCCCTGACTAATCCCTCAACCTGGAGGTACTGTTAATGGTACAGAGGTCCAGGCCGCCAGCGTAACCCTAAACTCCTGAATATCCCTGAACCTAAGTAATCTAGTCCTGAGAAGGACCCCGATCACAACAATGGGGAACAGGATAGAAAATGCCCAAAACACAGTACTAGACAAACGAGACAGTACAAGGGGAAAACCAAAAACCACCTTGCATACAAAAACTAACACCACAATTACAGTGGGAACAACAACAGGTTAGGAGATAAATGATAAAGGGAGGAAGGGAACAAACCACACCGCATACTCCTCGCTCCGAACTCCACCAAACAACGATCCACTCTGAAGGTCTGCAAGAAATGCTTTCACCGACAACTTCCCCATCAGACCAGCAGGTATTTGAAGGAATCCCAATACTGCAGCATTAACTGCAGCTGGGCGAGGCTGAGCCTCTTCAAGCACAGAGAGAGAGAATTAACTCCCTCACAACCAAAAAACACAAAGCACCAAAAACTCAGCTGCGAGAAGTCAGGCTGTGTAGTCGCGACGATCTTTGTGGCGACACACCCATGACAGTACCCCCCCTTCTACGAGGGGCCTCCGGACCCTCAGGGCCTGGTTTATCCGGGTGAGTCGTGTGGAAGGCCCGAATTAACCGGTCTGCGTTAATATTTGACGCAGGAACCCACATTCTCTCCTCAGGACCATACCCTTTCCAATGAACCAGGTACTGAAGGGACCGGCGACTAAAACATGAATCGATGACTTTCGATACCTGAAACTCCAAATTTCCATTGACCACCACTGGAGGAGGAGGTAAAGGTGACGGTATCATTGGCGCCACATACCTCTTAAGCAAAGATCTGAGGAACACGTTATGAATTTTAAACGTAGGGGGGAGGTCAAGACGGAATGCCACCGGATTAATTATAGAACTGATCCTGTACGGCCCGATGAACCTGGGACCCAGTTTCCAGGAGGGAACCTTGAGTTTTATATTCTTGGTAGACAACCATACCCGATCGTTCACACTTAGGTCCGGACCAGACACTCTCCTCCTATCAGCCATACGTTTGTATCGGTTCCCCATAGTACTCAGATTATTCAGTACCCCTCTCCATACTGAAGCGAGTGATGACGAAAATCGTTCCTCCTCAGGAACCCCCGAAGAGCCCCCTCTACTGAAAGTACAAAACTGGGGATGAAAACCATATGCCCCAAAAAACGGGGACTTACCAGTGGATTCGCTCCGCCTATTATTAAGAGCAAACTCCGCCAGAGGTAAGAAAGAAGCCCAGTCCTCCTGGTTCTCTGACACAAAACACCAGAGATATGTCTCCAAACTCTGGTTCAAACGTTCCGTCTGACCATTGGTCTGAGGATGAAAAGCCGATGAGAACGATAAATGCATCCCCCGCCGAGTACAAAAAGCCTTCCAGAATTTGGACACAATCTGAGACCCCTGATCCGACACCACATCGGAGGGTACCCCGTGAAGCCTCACAATCTCTCCAATGAACACCTGCGCAAGAGTTTTAGCATTAGGAAGAGCAGGAAAAGCGATAAAATGTGCCATCTTGCTGAACCTGTCTACTACAACGAGTATGACCGTTTTACCCGAGGACGGCGGGAGGTCCGTAATAAAGTCCATAGACAGATGAGTCCAAGGACGCTCCGGGATCTTCAAAGGTAAGAGGGCCCCAGACGGACGGGTATGTGGGGTCTTAGAGCGCGCACAAACCCCACAGGACACAACAAAAGTTACCACCTCCTTATGTAAGTTAGGCCACCAAAACCGACGCGAGAGGAGATCCACAGTTGCTTTACTCCCTGGGTGTCCTGCCAAAGCTGAGTTATGGTGTGCCTCGATCACCTTTTGTCGTAGCTGATCTGGAACAAACAGTCTCCCTGGAGGTCCAACAGGGGCGTCTCCCTGAGCCTCCAATACCTCCTCCTCAAGCTCAGAGCATACTGCCGACACCACCACCCCCTCTTGAAGGATAGGAACCGGATCATCCGTATTCCCGGCCCCAGGGAAACTACGAGATAAGGCATCCGCCTTCACATTTTTTGACCCAGGACGATATGTAACGACAAAATTAAACCTGGTAAAAAACAACGACCACCTGGCTTGTCTGGGATTCAAACGTTTTGCGGACTCCAGATAAAGCAGGTTCTTGTGATCAGTGATGACGGTGACCGGATAGACTGCCCCCTCCAAAAAATGGCGCCACTCCTCAAAAGCTGACTTAATAGCCAAGAGTTCCCTATTGCCGACATCGTAATTCCTCTCAGCGGACGACAATTTTTTGGAGAAAAAAGCGCACGGACGCCACTTACCAGGGGACGAACCTTGTGACAAAACTGCTCCCACCCCTACCTCAGAAGCGTCTACCTCTACAATGAACGACTGTGACGCATCAGGTTGAATGAGTATGGGTGCTGAGGCAAAACATTTTTTCAAGGAGGAGAATGCTTGACAAGCCTTGTCAGACCACCTAGAAAAATCCGTCCCCTTTTTTGTCATGTCTGTGAGAGGTTTAACCATGGATGAGAAATTACGAATGAATTTCCGGTAATAATTAGCAAACCCCAGGAAACGTTGTAGTGCCTTAAGATTCTCTGGCAGATCCCACTCAAGAACTGCCCGCACTTTCCCTGGGTCCATACGAAAACCGGACGCTGACACCAGGAAACCTAAAAACTGGAGTTCCTGTACGGGGAACACACACTTCTCCCATTTGGCGTACAGTTTATTATCCCGCAAGATCTGTAACACCTGCCTAACATGCTCCTGATGAGACACAAGATCAGGCGAGTAAATTAAGATGTCATCCAGATATATGACTACAAACTGACCCACCAGGCGGCGAAAAATGTCATTAACAAAGTGTTGGAACACCGCCGGGGCATTAGTCAGACCGAATGGCATGACAAGGTTCTCATAATGCCCCTCCGGAGTGTTAAACGCCGTCTTCCACTCATCCCCCTCCTTTATCCTAATCAGATTGTACGCCCCCCTGAGATCCAACTTAGAGAACCATTTGGCGCCCACGATCTGATTAAAGAGATCGGGGATAAGTGGGAGTGGATACGGATCTCGGACCGTAATCCGATTAAGTTCACGGAAATCCAGGCAAGGGCGTAGGCCTCCATCTTTCTTCTTCACAAAGAAGAACCCCGCGGCCACCGGGGAAGATGAAGGTCTAATATGCCCCTTAGCCAGACTCTCAGAAATATAATCCTTCATGGCCTGCCTCTCTGGACCAGATAGGTTATACAACCTAGATTTAGGTAACTTGGCCCCAGGGAGCAATTTTACAGAACAGCCATACACGCGATGAGGAGGTAGTTCCTGACACCCTTTCTCCGAGAATACATCCTCAAAGTCCGCCAGAAATGGAGGTAAGACCCTAGGAGTGACAGCACCGATCACCGTATTCATGCAGTTTTTATTACAGAATTCACACCATTGGCTTATCTCCCTGGATTGCCAATTAATAACCGGATTATGCTTAATTAACCAAGGAAGGCCCAACACAATAGGAGTGGGAAGACCCTCCAACACGTAACAAGACAACAGTTCTTTATGTATCGCCCCCACTTGAAGATGTACGTTATGCACCACTTGCAAAAAACTTCCCTGACCGAGAGGCCTGGCGTCGATCGAAAATATGGGGATGGGTTTAGCCAACATATTCAATAGCATACCTTGAACCCGGGCAAACCGAGCGTCCACCAGATTAGCCCCGGCCCCACTATCTAGAAGAACAGATATCCTCTCAGTTCTCGTACCCACCACCACCTCCCCCGGTACGAGAAACTGAGACGAACCTAGGGACGAAATACCTACTCCCAGATTGCCGTCCACCACACAACCTGGGATCAATAGTTTTCCGACGACTCTTTATTCTGCAAAGGACGGGATGGACACCCCCCAATAAAATGTCCCTTTCTCCCGCAGAAGAAGCACCTTCCAGTCTTGTGGTGCACCGCCGGTCCCCTCCCCCGGAAAGATGTCCCTCCTAACTGCATAGGCTCCTCTGGACTGACCAGGGGAACCTCCATATGAGGAGACCTTGTAGGAGGTGGAGTCATCCCAGGGGGCGGAGTTATCCCGCACCTCTCCCGAAGCCGTCTGTCAGTGCGAATAGCAAGAGCCATAGCGGCTTCCAGTGAGGCAGGAGGGTCATACTGTGCCAACACATCCTTTAATTTGTCAGATAACCCTTGACAAAACTGGCTCCTAAGAGCCGGGTCATTCCACTGGGTGTCCGTGGCCCACCTACGGAACTCCGAACAGAATTCCTCCGCCGGACGATCTCCCTGGTGGATCCTACGTAACTTAGATTCAGCAAGGGAGATCCGATCTGGGTCATCATATACGAGTCCCAGAGCAGCGAAAAACCTATCCACTGACTGGAGAGCCGGGGAGCCCGGGGGAATAGAGAACGCCCAAGATTGTGGGTCCCCTTGTAGGAGCAAGATGACAATTCCCACCCTTTGCTCCTCACTCACCGATGACCGAGGCCGCAGCTGAAAGTACAACTTGCATGCCTCCCGGAAAACAAAAAACTTATCCCGCCCCCCAGTGAACCTGTCAGGGAGAGCTACTTTAGGTTATGGTCTGGCTTGCTCCAGAGGACACAAAACCTTGGACTTAACGTCCGCCAACTCCATGGACAAACTCTGCAACTGCCGAGCTAGACTGGCTACTGGATCCATGGTGGTTGGAAAAAAAAATTATTATTTTTTTTTTTTTTTTGTCGGTCGGTGAAAATGTCACGCTGTCTCAGCGTACAGGGGGGTCAGGGGCCTGAGCTGACCCTAGACGGGGGCCCTGACTAATCCCTCAACCTGGAGGTACTGTTAATGGTACAGAGGTCCAGGCCGCCAGCGTAACCCTAAACTCCTGAATATCCCTGAACCTAAGTAATCTAGTCCTGAGAAGGACCCCGATCACAACAATGGGGAACAGGATAGAAAATGCCCAAAACACAGTACTAGACAAACGATACAGTACAAGGGGAAAACCAAAAACCACCTTGCATACAAAAACTAACACCACAATTACAGAGGGAACAACAACAGGTTAGGAGATAAATGATAAAGGGAGGAAGGGAACAAACCACACCGCATACTCCTCGCTCCGAACTCCACCAAACAACGATCCACTCTGAAGGTCTGCAAGAAATGCTTTCACCGACAACTTCCCTATCAGACCAGCAGGTATTTGAAGGAATCCCAATACTGCAGCATTAACTGCAGCTGGGCGAGGCTGAGCCTCTTCAAGCACAGAGAGAGAAAATTAACTCCCTCACAACCAAAAAACACAAAGCACCAAAATCTCAGCTGCGAGAAGTCAGGCTGCGTAGTCGCGACGATCTTCGTGGTGACACACCCATGACAGGAGGCCTGTATTCTGTATGGTGCCTTATATAGGGGCCAAGTATTCCGTATGGAGCCTTATATGGGGGCCAAGTATTCCGTATGGAGCCTTATAGGGGGGCCAGTATTCCGTATGAGGCCTTATATGGGGGCCAGTATTCCGTATGGGGCCCTATATGGGGGCCAGTATTCCATATGGGGCCTTATATGGGGGCCAGTATTCCATATGGGGCCAAATATGGGGGCCAGTATTCCATATGGGGCCTTATATGGGGGCAAGAATTCTGTGTGGAGCGATTCGCTGGTTTCTGAGCTATTGTGGAATTTACAATAGATATCGCTCATGTAATGTAAGAAGTGAAATCTTTGCATTGTACTATATTTATATATATTCCTCTGCGGTATCTGTGCATCATGAATCGTGGTATGTATTAAAGGGGCCCACAGAGACTCTTTCGCCCGGGGCCCAGAAAAACCTGGAGCCGGCCCTGATTCCAAGAGTCCACAAACTGATTCCAGAGAAATTATTTTCTGACCTACACAAAACAAAACAAAAAATGTCAGCTAGGACCAATGGAGAGGATAGAATGCAAAAATTGAAATACTAAATTTGTTTTACTTACTTTGATTAGGTGTTTTCCAAAAATTGATGAACAAACGCTTCACATGTTCTTCAAGGAGTTTCTAATGGAATCCATTCTTGATAGAAGGTTCAAAAATGTCCTCAAAATGTAACACTTAGAAGATGCTTGTTTGTCAAGGAAGTAAGAATGTTTCTACGGTTCTTCCTCAAAGTGCTTCAACCATTCCATGGCCCATGCAATAAGCAAAACAATTTACGCCCCAGGCTCTGTGCATGCACATGATTTCACAACAATGCAGTAAAAATAAATCATTGACAAGAGCTTTTACTGTATTTATCATTGTAAAATGTGTGGGTAATGCACAGAAACAACCAAGTAGTTGAGCAAGTATTTCTTACCGTAATTGGAGTGAAGATAATATATTTCTACGACTGCAAAGAGGATATTGCCTGGATCAAGGATGGTCTTTTGTTTTTTAAATGAAACACAACAGATTAGATTGTAGTAATAAAAATGCAACCTCAATGTAAAAGCCTCTCAGCTTTCTGACACATGATGATTGCATATTGTCTACATTTAAAGCTTTGAAAATGTGATAGAGTTCTTGAGCAAATGCTTACCACACAATTGGAGTATGACCTGAATTGTATAATATCTTCCAAGGATTGCAAGAGTCCACATAAGGCTTTCAGGTAAGGATTTTCCTGACCTACAAAAAAAGTAAAAAACAAACATATCAGATAGAACAAACAGGGTAGATTAAATCTAAGCATTGAATTATTACATTTGTCCTACATACTTTGATTTGGAGTTTTCCAAGAAAATTATCAATAAATCCACACATCTTCTAGGTCCTTCTGAGGTAATCTTTTCTTGATGGAAGGTCCAAAATGTTCTCACAGTCCAACATTCAAAAGATGGCCCCTTTGTCAAAAATGGAAGAACACATCCAAGGTTCTTCTAGAAAAATCATCTACCATGCTATTGCTCATGGAATGCACAAAAATTATTGCTCAGAGCTCTGTGCATGCATAGTTTCACAACAATGCAGTAAAACAACTCTTTCACAAGAGTTTTTACTTATTCATCATTGTGGAATGTGTGGGCATTGCACAAGTACAGACAAGTAGTTGAACATGACCTTCTTTCCATAATTGGCACAAAAAACATATTTCAATTACTACAAAGAGGGAATTGCCTGGATGAAGGATGGCCTTTCATTTTTCTAACTAAGGAAAGCAAACAGATTAGCTTGTAGTAATAAAAATGCAATCTCAATGTAAAGCCTCTCAGCTTTCTGACATATGATGATTGCATTTAATCTACATTCATAGCTATATACATGTAATTGAATGGTGTAGTAAATACTTACCTCCCAATTGGGGCACAACATGAATTCTATAATGTATTCCATTGATTCCAAGAGTCCACAAAGTGCTTCCAGCGAAATTAATTTCTGACCTACACAAAGCAAAACAAAAAATGTCAGCTAGGACCAATGGAGAAGATAGAATGCAAAAATTGAAATACTAAATTTGTTTTACTTACTTTGATTAGGTGTTTTCCAAAAATTGATGAACAAACGCTTCACATGTTCTTCAAGGAGTTTCTAATGCAATCCATTCTTGATTGAAGGTCCAAAAACGTCCTCAAAATGTAACACTTAGAAGATGCTTGTTTGTCAAGGAAGTGAGAATCTTTCTACGGTTCTTCCTCAAAGTGCATCAACCTTTCCATGGCCCATGCAATAAGCAAAACAATTTACGCCCCAGGCTTTGTGCATGCACATGATTTCACAACAATGCAGTAAAATCAAATCTTTGACAAGAGCTTTTACTGTATTTATCATTGTAAAATGTTTGGGTAATGCACAGAAACAACCAAGTAGTTGAACAAGTATTTCTTACCGTAATTGGCCTGAGGAAAACATATTTCTACTACTGCAAAGAGGATATTGCCTGGATCAAGGATGGTCTTTTGTTTTTCAACTGAAACACAACAGATTAGATTGTAGTAATAAAAATGCAATCTCAGTGTAAAGCCTCTCAGCTTTCTGACACATGATGATTGCATATTGTCTACATTTAAAGCTTTGAAAATGTGATAGAGTTCTTGAGCAAATGCTTACCACACAATTGGAGTATGACCTGAATTCTACAATGTCTTCCAAGGATTCCAAGAGTCCACATAAGGCTTTCAGGTAAGGATTTCCCTGACCTACAGAAAAAGTAAAATAAAACATATCAGGTAGGACAAACAGGGTAGATTAAATCCAAGCATTGAATTGTTACATTTGTCCTACTTACTAGTGTGGAGCGAACATGCTCGACACTGCTCGGTACTCGCCCGAGCATAAGGCTACTCGGGATGTTCAGCGAGCACCGAGCATTTCCGGGTTACTCGGGCAGGAGCTCGGGTCTCCGCCCTGCTTGTTTGGCGCTCTTTACAGAGCCAATGAACATGCAGGGATTGCCAGCCAGTCACTGTAATGCTGCAGCCATGTTGGTTGTGGGCATTACAGTGATTGGCTGGCCGCACAGCGTCACCTCGAGTATTTAAAAGGGGGCGCCGCCATCTTGGACACAGTTGCTCCGGATTAGACAGTGTAGGGACAGCACTGCTGATTTAGGGAGAGATATAAACTGCGAAATAGTTAGTGTAGGGTCTGTAAAGGCTGCCAGAACAAACAAACAGTCCTTTTCAGGACTAATATCCATCCCAGATACCAGGCAGGCAGGCTGTATTGGAGACACAGTGGTTATACCAGCAAACGCTGCATTACAGTCCTGTGTGCTCCTGCTGCTGAAATTGCTGGACTTAGCACCAGGTGTCGGGGGCCAGGAAAAATCCTTTTTTTTCCATCTAAATCCTCCTTTTTTTTCCTCCTTCACACTGTACAAATACCCGTCTTATTAACCTTTTGGTGTGTCCCCCCCCCCCCCCCCCAAAAAAAAGCGTGTCTCTGATTTTTCAGACACAAATATAACTGTTGAAAATAGTCTGGTGTAGGCTAGAGAAACAGAAGTGTTGTTTTGCACTTCCACGGTTCAAACCTCTGTATTATCCATTTTGCGCCATTTGTATCTAAAAAAAAAAACAGTTTGAGTGTGTCGCTCACTGTTCAGCCGCAAATATCTCTATTTAAAAAAGTGTGGTATACCCCAGTAAACAATAACTGTGGTTTTGCCATCACACGGTAAAAAAATCTCTATTATTCAGCTTTTGGTAGTTTTTTCCGTAAAGAAAAACAGTAGTGTCTCCTGACTGTTGTGACACAAAAATATATCTGTTGAAAATAGTCTTGTGTAGGCCCGACATCCCAGTGTGGTTTCGCAGTTCCACGGGTCAAATCGCTGTACTATCCAGTTTTGGGCCTTTGGTATCTAAAAAAAAAGCAGTTTGAGTGTGTCGCTCACTGTTCAGCCGCAAATATCTCTATTTAAAAAAGTGTGGTATACCCCAGTAAACAATAACTGTGGTTTTGCCATCCCACGGTAAAAAATCTCTATTATTCAGCTTTTGGTAGTTTTTTCCGTAAAGAAAAACAGTAGTGTCTCCTGACTGTTGTGACACAAAAATATATCTGTTGAAAATAGTCTTGTGTAGGCCCGACATCCCAGTGTGGTTTCGCAGTTCCACGGGTCAAATCGCTGTACTATCCAGTTTTGGGCCTTTGGTATCTAAAAAAAAGCAGTTTGAGTGTGTCGCTCACTGTTCAGCCGCAAATATCTCTATTTAAAAAAGTGTGGTATACCCAGTAAACAATAACTGTGGTTTTCCTCTTCCACGGTTCTAATCTACTCTTTATTACCCTTTTTCCATTGATAGTGCAAGTGTAAGCTATTTTACTTCATTTACAATGGGCAAGGCGTGTGGCAAGGGACGTGGAAGTGGACGTTCTGGTGATGGTTCGTGCAGAGGAGGGGCCGTGGCCAAGGTGAAAATGTGCCACAACCAACAGCCACATCTTCTTGCTCCCACTTCTTGACCAAATTACTAGGGAAGCACAGAACAACACCAGTATTGAGAACTGATCAGTGTGAACAGGTTATTAATTGGATAGCAGACAATACTTCCAGTTACCTGGGCACCACCACCTCCGGTCTGTCTTCCACACGGTCAACTCTTAGTAGCCTTGAGTCTCGACCGCATACTCCTCCTCACCCTGATGCTCCTTCCTCCCACCATACCGAGTGTCGTCAGACAGCAAGTGATCCCACACTTGGACACTCTGAAGAGCTGTTCACTGGTCCATTTCCATATTTGGGCCCCTCGCCTGATACGCTTGAAGTGGTGGAAGAGGAGATCCCATGTTGCGATGCCCAAATATTTGAACAGCCACGGCCACAGGAAGTCGACGTTGGCAATCTGTCACAAGAGGTGGACGATGACGAGACACAATTGCCAGGAAGTGAGGAGGAGGATCGTGGTGCGCAAGTGCAAGAGGAGGAGGTGGTGGATGATCTAGTAACTGACCCAACGTGGAAGGAGGACATGCAGAGTGAGGCCAGCAGCACACAGGGGGAGGGAGGCAGAGTACCCCAACAGGCAGGAATAAGCAGTGTGGTGGCCGCAGACAGAAGGCAGGCGACCGTTCCCCGTAACACCAACACCAGGGACGTTGCCAGTACAAGCGGTAGGTCTTCCAGAGTCTGGAATTTTTTTAAAGACTCTGCTGATAACCCCAAAAAGGCCATATGTTCCACCTGCCATGCCAGCATCAGCAGGGGTGACAAAACTACCAGCCTGACCACCACCAGCATGATCAGGCACATGGCAGCAAAGCACCCGACTTTGTGGGGCGAAACCCAGGGTCCACGACCAGTGTCAGCGGGTGTCACCACTGCTTCTTCCACTGTTGTGCGTGCAATAGAACCCCCTGTTGTGTGTGCAAGGCAATCCCCTGTCCATACTGCATGTAAAGATACCCCCTCCTCTCAGTCTTCACTTGTTATGGCAGTTTCTCAAGAAACAGCATCAACGTCCACGTCCCACCCGCAGCGTTCAATTGTCCATATCCCAGACCTTTGAATGAAAGCGGAAATTCGCAGCTAACGCCCCACAGGCCGCAGTACTAAATTCGCACATTTCACGACTGCTTGCATTGGAAATGCTGCCTTTTAGGCTGGTGGAGACGGAATCCTTCTGCAATCTTATGGCGGTGGCCGTCCCTCGGTACTCGGTCCCCAGCCGACACTATTTTGCCCGGTGTGCCATCCCCGCACTACACAAGCACGTGTCCCAAAGCATCTGCCGTGCCCTCAACAACGCAGTTACTGGGAGAGTCCACCTGACAACGGACACGTGGACAAGTGCTTGTGGCCAGGGACGGTACATCTCTCTGACGGCACACTGGGTAAACATAGTGGAAGCGGGGACCCAGTCGGACCTTGGGACGGAACACATCCTCCCCACAACGGGGATTGCGGGCCCTATGTCAGTCAGAGTTGCCCCCACAGTGTACAGCTCCCGCGCATCCTCCTCCTCCTCCTCCTCATGTTCAGCCTCCATCTCAGATATCACCACATCAGTTACAAGCTGGAAGCATTGCAGTACTGCCTCCGCCAAGCGGCAACAGGCTGTGCTGAAACTCATAAGCTTAGGTGATAAACCTCACACTGCTTGTGAGTTGTGGACAGCTGTGAAAGAGCAGTCAGATCTGTGGCTGAGACCGCTGAACCTACATCCCGGCATGGTCGTGTGTGACAATGGCCGTAACCTGGTGGCGGCTCTGAGGCGAGGTGAGATCACACACGTACCATGCCTGGCTCATGTGCTTAACCTCGTGGTTCAGCGGTTTCTTAAATCGTACCCCGAGTTGCCAGATCTGCTCGTGAAAGTACACCGCCTGTCAGCTCATTTTCGCAAGTCGGCTACAGTTTCCGCCGCCCTTGCTGTGTTGCAGCAGCGTTTGCAGCTTCTGGCACACCGACTGGTGTGTGATGTCCCCACACGTTGGAACTCTACCCTCCACATGTTGCAAAGGATTTGTGAGCAGAAGAGAGCAGTTGTGGAGTACCAGCTGCAACAAGGCCGTCGATATTCAGGTCAGACTCCACACATAAGACCTCAGGAGTGGACCTGGATGTCTGACATATGTACCATCCTGACAAACTTTGAGGAGGCCACCAAGATGGTGAGTGGCGATGACGCCATCATTAGTGTCAGCATCCCACTTGTCTGTTTTTTGCAACGCTCTCTGCAGAGAATTAAAGAGGAGGCATTGCAGCCAGAGTATGATGAGATGGATCAAGAAGCCGTAGCGGGCGATTACACACAGCCCAGCCTCATCTCATCCCAACGTGCATTGGGGGACAATGAGGGAGAGGAGGAGGAGGAGGAGGAAGAACAGGAGCTGCTATCATGCGTTGTAGACGGTAGTACCTGTACAAGTGTCATACCGTCGGTTCAGCGTGGGTGGCCTGAGGACAGGGGGGAGGAGGAAGAGGAGGAGGAGGAGGAGAGCATGGTCAGTCGTCATCTTGGTGAGGACACGGAAATCTTGCCCGTTACCAGTCTGGCACGCATGGCTGACTTTATGTTACGCTGCCTTAACCGTGACCCTCGCGTTGTCAAAATGTTGGGTGACAGTCATTACTGGTTGGTGACACTTGTAGACCCCCGCTACAAGGAGAACTTTCACTCTCTTATTCCTGAGGTGGAGAGGTCTACAAAAATGGGGCAATACCAGAAGGCCCTTGCTGCAGAACTCTTAAAAAAATTCCCATCTGAACACGCTAGCGGCAGAGGTCACAGTTCGTTGCCCAACCAAGGCGTACAGGCGAGAGAGATGCAACTCCAATCCAGCAGAGGCAGGGGAACACTGTCAACGTTCTGGGACAGTTTTCTGACACCCGCCCAGCTTACAGGCCCTGAGGCGCGGGGTACTCTCACAAGGAGTGGAAAGTTTCAAAAGATGGTGAGGGAGTACCTTGCCGATTGTACCAGCGTCCTCCGTGATTCCTCTGTGCCTTTTAATTATTGGGTATCCAAGCTGGACACTTGAAATGAACTCGCTCTGTACGCCTTGGAGGTCCTGGCCTGCCCTGCCGCTAGCGTGTTATCGGAGCGTGTTTTTAGTGCCGCTGGGGGAATTATAACTGATAAGCGCACTCGCCTGTCAACTGACAATGCTGACGAGCTGACCCTTATCAAAATGAACAAGGGCTGGATTGGGCCAGACTTCTCATCACCACCAAATGACAGCAGAGTAACATAAAGTCAAATCCACTGTGTTATTTCGGGAGGTGTATTCACATGCACCGCTTCACACCCACACATGGGTATATGCTTCCTCGTTTCGGCTGTTTAATCTTCTTCTCCTTATCCTCAGCCTCCACCACCACTATACCACCAGGGTGCCAGCATTGCAAGTTCCTCCGTCCTTATTTTTGGCAGCTTTTGCTTGCAAGGCATAAGAAAATACTATGGGACACCCACTCCCCAATAATGGGACTTATGTTTGTAATATGCTGTATTGCATGGCTCTTGTAAGGGGCATTGCAAGTTGCTCCGTCCTAATTTTTGGCAGCTTTTGTTTGGAAAGCATAAGCAAATACTATGGGACACCCACTCCCCAATAATGGGACTTATGTTTGTAATATGCTGTACTGCATGGCTCTTGTAAGGGGCATTGCAAGTTGCTCCGTCCTAATTTTTGGCAGCTTTTGCTGGGAAAGCATAAGCAAATACTATGGGACACCCACTCTCCAATAATGGGACTTATGTTTGTAATATGCTGTACTGCATGGCTCTTGTAAGGGGCATTGCAAGTTGCTCCGTCCTAATTTTTGGCAGCTTTTGCTAGGAAAGCATAAGCAAATACTATGGGACACTCACTCCCCAATAATGGGACTTATGTTTGTAATATGCTGTACTGCATGGCTCTTGTAAGGGGCATTGCAAGTTGCTCTGTCCTAATTTTTGGCAGCTTTTGCTGGGAAAGCATAAGCAAATACTATGGGACACCCACTCCCCAATAATGGGACTTATGTTTGTAATATGCTGTACTGCATGGCTCTTGCAAGGGGCATTGCAAGTTGCTCCGTCCTAATTTTTGGCAGCTTTTGCTGGGAAAGCATAAGCAAATACTATGGGACACCCACTCCCCAATAATGGGACTTATGTTTGTAATATGCTGTACTGCATGGCTCTTGTAAGGGGCATTGCAAGTTGCTCCGTCCTAATTTTTGGCAGCTTTTGCTGGGAAAGCATAAGCAAATACTATGGGACACCCACTCCCCAATAATGGGACTTATGTTTGTAATATGCTGTACTGCATGGCTCTTGTAAGGGGCATTGCAAGTTGCTCCGTCCTAATTTTTGGCAGCTTTTGCTGGGAAAGCATAAGCAAACACTATGGGACACCCACTCCCCAATAATGGGACTTATGTTTGTAATATGCTGTACTGCATGGCTCTTGTAAGGGGCATTGCAAGTTGCTCCGTCCTAATTTTTGGCAGCTTTTGCTGAGAAAGCATAAGCAAATACTATGGGACACCCACTCCCCAATAATGGGACTTATGTTTGTAATATGCTGTACTGCATGGCTCTTGTAAGGGGTATTGCAAGTTGCTCCGTCCTAATTTTTGGCAGCTTTTCCTGGGAAAACATAAGCAAATACTATGGGACACCCACTCCCCAATAATGGGACTTATGTTTGTAATATGCTGTACTGCATGGCTCTTGTAAGGGGCATTGCAAGTTGCTCCGTCCTAATTTTTGGCAGCTTTTGCTGGGAAAGCATAAGCAAATACTATGGGACACCCACTCCCCAATAATGGGACTTATGTTTGTAATATGCTGTACTGCATGGCTCTTGTAAGGGGCATTGCAAGTTGCTCCGTCCTAATTTTTGGCAGCTTTTGCTGGGAAAGCATAAGCAAATACTATGGGACACCCACTCCCCAATAATGGGACTTATGTTTGTAATATGCTGTACTGCATGGCTCTTGTAAGGGGCATTGCAAGTTGCTCCGTCCTAATTTTTGGCAGCTTTTGCTGGGAAAGCATAAGCAAATACTATGGGACACCCACTCCCCAATAATGGGACTTATGTTTGTAATATGCTGTACTGCATGGCTCTTGTAAGGGGCATTGCAAGTTGCTCCGTCCTAATTTTTGGCAGCGTTTGCTGGGAAAGCATAAGCAAATACTATGGGACACCCACTCCCCAATAATGGGACTTAAGTTTGTAATATGCTGTACTGTATGGCTCTTGTAAGGGGCATTGCAAGTTGCTCCGTCCTAATTTTTGGCAGCTTTTGCTGGGAAAGCATAAGCAAATACCATGGGACACCCACTCCCCAATAATGGGACTTATGTTTGTAATATGCTGTACTGCATGTGACGCGCCCCCTGGGCCGTGTGTACATGTGTGTGGGATACCCGGTGCCGGGTCTCTGGGATCTGTAGTCTCCGTGGCGGTGACCCGGTCCCATGGCTCAGGCTGGTCAAACCAGTGGCAGTCTTTCTTAGGTTTTGAGGTTAATTGTCCGACTGCGCCACCCGTGGATTGCGGTCAGGGAGTACCACCGCTGCGAGGCAGACCGCTGAGGCTGGTGTTGTGTGCGCAGCATAGAATGGGATAACTCCCCTCGGGAGGAGTATAGCCTCAGGGCAGTGAGTGTGGATGATGGGGGTGATGGTGCACGAGCGCAGCAGGAATGACTCAGAGTCTTTGCAGTGCAGTTCAGGGTCTTTACTGATGATTATAAGGTAGACCCTCCTGGGAGTACTGGCTAGCATAAGAGGCCTGGTCAGTCTGTGAGCAAGCAGGAGTTCCCCTGGCCAGGTGGAGTTGTAGGCCTCCCCGTCTGTCTGCACTCTTCCTGGCTACCTTTCTGTAAGCGGGTAGAAGTAACCCACGTCCCTGAGTGTACCGTGTAGTGCTCACCCGTATGGCTGGTGACTTGGGGCCTTCTGTTAGCCTCCGCTCCACGACGGCGGTGCTGGTCCCTTGCTTGTGACTGAGCCTCCGGGCTTCTATGGCCAGAGGACCTGAAATCCCCTGCCGGCTGGTTTCTGCTGCTGGATATATAAGTCCTCACAGCTTTGGACTCCTGTGTCCGGTTCCTATTGTCTTCTGCCAGGGCGAGCTCTGCTCAGCTTCCAGCCCCTGGTCTTTAGCTCCTAGCTCCTACAGAGCTCCTTGCTGTTACTTTCCCTTGCTCTCACTCTGACTCTGACTGTTCTCTGACTCACTCAACCCCGCCCCAGATCCAGTTTATAAGGGCAGAATTCTCCCCTCCCAGGATTGGGGCAGGAGGATGTTGCATGTTTAAGGGATCCTGACCAGGAAACCTCCCACTTGCTCTCCGACGTAATATCTCTATTACTGTGGTGACCAGACCCCTGGGGTGCCACACATGGCTCTTGTAAGGGGCATTGCAGTTCCTCATAATTTTTGGAAAGCCTTCCATTCACTGCTTAGGCCAACAGTGCACGGGAGACCCAGTTGCTATAAATGGAAAAAAAGGTTTAGTTAACGCCCTCTGACCTCCATTTTATTTCCAAGGGGCATTGGAGTGGCTCAAAATTTTTGGTAGGCATTGCACTCACTGTATGCCCTATAACTGTGTAGCCGAACCGCTCCTTTTGTTACAGAAACATATCCTACAAGACATATCTGTTTGACTGGCCTGATATTGATATGAATGGTCCCTGTTCCTCCTGCTCTTTCTCCTTTGCCACTACCTCATCCATAATTTATCACCTGAAGCTTTGTTTTAACGGGAGTCATAGAACTTGGATAGTAGCAGGAAAACATCCAGCAATCCTCGGAGGAGGTAGGATATGCGCCAAAACGCTGACCACCTCAGGCCTAGCCGCTACTACATACATGCGCTTGCATTACAACAAAACAAAGCAGATTCTAACTTCTATCATCCTCATCATGCTCCTCACCTTGGCACTCTCAACTCCCCTGATGGAGAAGCCAGGGCCCACCGGAGGAGTCTGATAGTCCGGTGGGCTCAGCCAATGCTGCCCTAAAGCAGGACAGGCTAAGAAAAGTGTGGGAAAGGTTACCGGGACAAATAGGGGTGGCTGGGGACCGAGTATGGACACCTGGCCACCCCCTGGAGGCTGGGGAGCAAGCGGGGACACCCGGCCACCAGGCGGCTGGGGACTGAGTATGGATACCAGGCCGCCGACACAGCCATGGCGTGGTGGCCAGATTCCGCCTCCACATGCCTAAAAGGCCCAATTTCAAGTTCAAGCAAGCAAGCAGTATGGTATTACAGCCTGGGGGTGGGTGGGTGGCAGGCTGCATACTTGAGCTTGTATTGCAAGGAATGGGGGAGGTACAATTGAACACTGCCCTGGGACTAGAACTTGCATGGGGATAGTTGCAAGTCTGCATCTTCTGATGCGGTAAGGATCACTTATGATGGGCACACTTTTAGACAGTGACCTGGGAGTCAGAGATGCTTCCAGGGGTCTTCCCCATGCTGTTCCCTTGTCTTTTCAGCATTTTATGCATGTGTCACACAGCACATGGCCAGATAAGGTTGTAAAATGTTAAAATGACATTTCACGGTGAATGCATTTGTCATAGTTGAAAGCAATACAAAAGGTGTGGAGGAGTATTTTTGTTTTTGGTCATTTATTTTAACTTATACACAAGTCTTTACTCTGGAAAGGATGTTCCTTAACATATTTCACAGGAAAAAAGTTTCACTTTCGTTTTTGAACGTTTTATTGTGAGCCTGTAAAAGTGGCTTAATACCTCTGACCACGTTGTTGACAGCAGTGACCTGGGGGTCAGAAATGCTTCCTGGGGTGATCCCCATGCTGTCCCCATGTCATTTGAGCACTGTCACTATCGTTTTGGGCACTTGTTAGGCTTTTAAAAGACTGCCGGGGGTGCCACCGCAAAAATGCTCGAGTCTCCCATAGACTAACATTGGGCTCGTTGCTCGGGTCGAGCACCCGAGTATCACGGCGAGCTCGGCCCAAGCTTCGAGCACCCGAGCATTTTAGTGCTCGCTCAACACTACTACTTACTTTAATTTGGAGTTTTCCAAGAAAATGATCAATAAATCCACACATCTTCTTCTAGGTCCTTCTAAGGTAATCTTTTCTTGATGGAAGGTACAAATAGTTCTCACAGTCCAACATTTTAAAGATGTCCCCTTTGTCAAAAATAGAAGAACACATCCAAGGTTCTTCTAGAAAAATCATCTACCATGCTATTACTCATGGAATGCACAAAAATTATTGCTCAGAGCTCTGTGATTGCATAGTTTTACAACAATGAAACAAAACAACTCTTTGACAAGAGTTTTTACTTATTCATCATTGTGAAATGTGGGGCATTGCACAAGTACAGACAAGTAGTTGAACATGACCTTCTTTCCATAATTGGCCCAAAAAACATATTTAAATTACTGCAAAGGGGGAATTGCCTGGATCGAGGACAGCTCTTCATTTTTCTAACTAAGGAAAGAGAACAGATTAGCTTGTAGTAATAAAAATGCAATCTCAATGTAAAGCCTCTAAGCTTTCTGACATATGATGATTGCATATAATCTACATCCATAGCTATATACATGTAATTGAATGGTGTAGTAAATACTTACCTCCCAATTGGGGCACAACGTGAATTCTATAATGTATACTATTAATTCCAAGAGTCCTCAAAGTGCTTCCAGAGAAATAATTTTCTGACCTACAGAAAAGAAAACAAAAAATGTCAGCTAGGACCAATGGAGAAGATAGAATGCAAACATTGAAATACTAAATTTGTTTTACTTACTTTGATTAGGTGTTTTCCAAACATTGATGAACAAACGCTTCACATGTTCTTCAAGGAGTTTCTAATGGAATCCATTCTTGATAGAAGGTCCAAAAATGTCCTCAAAATGTAACACTTAGAAGATGCTTGTTTGTCAAGGAAGTAAGAATCTTTCTACGGTTCTTCCTCAAATTGCATCAACCATTCCAAGGCCCATGCAATACACAAAACAATTTACGCACCAGGCTCTGTGCATGCACATAATTTCACAACAATGCAGTAAAAACAAATCTTTGACAAGAGCTTTTACTGTATTTATCATTGTAAAATGTGTGGGTTATGCACGGAAACAATAAAGTAGTTGAACAAGTATTTCTTACCGTAATTGGCCTGAGGATAACATATTTCTACGACTGCAAAGAGGATATTGCCTGGATCAAGGGTGGTCTTTTGTTTTTTAACTGAAACACAACAGATTAGATTGTAGTAATAAAAATGCAATCTCAATGTACAGCCTCTCAGCTTTCTGACACATGATGATTGCATATTGTCTACATTTAAAGCTTTGAAAATGTGATAGCGTTCTTGAGCAAATGCTTACCACACAATTGGAGTAAGACATGAATTCTACAATATCTTCCAAGGATTCCAAGAGTCCACATAAGGCTTTCAGGTAAGGATTTTCCTGACCTACCAAAAAAGTAAAAACAAACCATATCAGGTAGGACAAACAGGGTAAATTACATCTAAGCATTGAATATTTACTTTTGTCCTACTTACTTTGATTTGGAGTTTTCCAAGA
Organism: Phyllobates terribilis; assembly: GCF_046119375.1. Taxonomy (NCBI): domain Eukaryota; kingdom Metazoa; phylum Chordata; class Amphibia; order Anura; family Dendrobatidae; genus Phyllobates; species Phyllobates terribilis. The sequence continues at coordinate 10,979 of NW_027364149.1, read as the reverse complement.
AAATGATTAATAAATCCACACATCTTCTTCTAGGTCCTTCTGAGGTCATCTTTTCTTGATGGAAGGTCCAAAATGTTCTCACAGTCCAACATTTAAAAGATGTTCCCTTTGTCAAAAATGGAAGAACACAACCAAGGTTCTTCTAGAAAAATCATCTACCATGCTATTGCTCATGGAATGCACAACAATTATTGCTCAGAGCTCTGTGCATGCATAGTTTCACAACAATGCAGTAAAATATCTCTTTGACAAGAGTTTTTACTTATTCATCATTGTGAAATGTGTGGGCATTGCACATGTACAGACAAGTAGTTGAACATGACCTTCTTTCCTTAATTGGCCCAAAAAAACATATTTCAATTACTACAAAGAGGGAATTACCTGGATCTAGGACGGCCCTTCATTTTTCTAACTAAGGAAAGTAAACAGATTAGCTTGTAATAATAAAAATGCAATCTCAATGTAAAGCCTCTCAGCTTTCTGACATATGATGATTACATATAATCTACATCCATAGCTATATACATGTAATTGAATAGTGTAGCAAATACTTACCTCCCAATTGGGGCACAACGTGAATTCTATAATGTATTCCATTGATTCCAAGAGTCCACAGAGTGCTTCCAGAGAAATTATTTTCTGACCTACACAAAACAAAACAAAAAATGTCAGCTAGGACCAATGGAGAAGATAGAATGCAAAAATTGAAATACTAAATTTGTTTTACTTACTTTGAGTAGGTGTTTTCCAAAAATTGATGAACAAACGCTTCACATGTTCTTCAAGGAGTTTCTAATGGAATACATTCTTGATAGAAGGTCCAAAAATGTCCTCAAAATGTAACACTTAGAAGATGCTTGTTTGTCAAGGAAGTAAGAATATTTCTACGGTTCTTCTTCAAATTGCATCAACCATTCCATGGCCCATGCAATATGCAAAACAATTCACGCCCCAGGCTCTGTGCATGCACATGATTTCACAACAATGCAGTAAAAACAAATCTTTGACAAGAGCTTTTACTGTATTTATCATTGTAAAATGTGTGCGTAATGCACAGAAACAACCAAGTAGTATAACAAGTATTTCTCACAGTAATTGGCCTGAGGAAAACATATTTCTACGACTGCAAAGAGGATATTGCCTGGATCAAGGATGGTCTTTTGTTTTTTAACTGAAATACAGCAGATTAGATTGTAGTAATAAAAATGCAATCTCAATGTAAAGCCTCTCAGCTTTCTGACACATGATGATTGCATATTGTCTGCATTTAAAGCTTTGAAAATGTGATAGCGTTCTTGAGCAAATGCTTACCACACAATTGGAGCATGACCTGAATTCTACAATATCTTCCAAGGATTCCAAGAGTTCACATAAGGCTTTCAGGTAAGGATTTTCCTGACCTACAAAAAAAGTAAAAACAAACCATATCAGGTAGGACAAACAGGGTAGATTAAATCTAAGCATTGAATTATTACATTTGTCCTACTTACTTTGATTTGGAGTTTTCCAACAAAATTATCAATAAATCCACACATCTTCTTCTAGGTCCTTCTGAGGTAATCTTTTCTTGATGTAAGGTCCAAAATGTTCTCACAGTCCAACAATTAAAAGATGTCCACTTTGTCAAAAATGGAAGAACACATCCAAGGTTCTTCTAGAAAAATCATCTACCATGCTATTGCTCATGGAATGCACAACAGTTATCGCTCAGAGCTCTGTGCATGCATAGTTTCACAACAATGCAGTAAAACAACTCTTTGATAAGAGTTTTTACTTATTCATCATTGTGAAATGTGTGGGCATTGCACAAGTACAGACAACTAGTTGAACATGACCTTCTTTCCATAATTGGCCCAAAAAAACATATTTCAATTAGTACAAAGGGGGAATTGCCTAGATCAAGGACGGCCTTTCATTTTTCTAACTAAGGAAAGTAAACAGAATAGCTTGTAGTAATAAAAATGCAATCTCAATGAAAAGCCTCTCAACTTTCTGACATATGATGATTGCATTTAATCTACATCCATAGCTATATACATATAATTGAATGGTATAGTAAATACTTACCTCCCAATTGGGGCACAACGTGAATTCTATAATGTATTCCATTGATTCCAAGAGTCCACAAAGTGCTTCCAGAGAAATTATTTTCTGACCTACACAAAACAAAACAAAAAATGTCAGCTAGGACCAATGGAGAAGATAGAATGCAAAAATTGAAATACTAAATTTGTTTTACTTACTTTGATTAGGTGTTTTCCAAAAATTGATGAACAAACACTTCACATGTTTTTCAAGGAGTTTCTAATGGAATCCAGTCTTGATAGAAGGTCCAAAAATGTCCTCAAAATGTAACACTTAGAAGATGCTTGTTTGTCAAGGAAGTAAGAATCTTTCTACGGTTCTTCCTCAAAGTGCATCAACCATTCCATGGCCTATGCAATACGCAAAACAATTTACGCCCCAGGCTCTGTGCATGTGTGACGCCTCAATTCTCGAAAGAGCCCTTTTAGTTTTTTTTCAGTTTACCCTGGGTGATTGGGGACTCGGTGTCGGGTCCTGTAATGAAGAGATGGGATGTAGCCGTGGCCCGGACCCGACCCGTGCTCAGGGCCGTCACATGAAAAGGAAGATGTTGTGGGCTCGTCCGGGTTGAGTGGCTTATTTTAACGACTACGCCACCTGTGGTTTCTGGTGAAGGGCCGCCAGCGCCGCTACAGTCCGCCGAGGACTGGTGTCGTGGCGGCCAATGTTCTCACTGCTCCCCACAGGCGGAGCAAGGCCTCAGGGCAAGCAGACAGGATGAAGGGGGGGAGTAGTAGTGCGGGGAGTACGGGCACCGCGTCGCATGGTATGGCGCATAATGAACAGTCCGGAGGCCATAGGGGTGAACTTCCAAGGCTTTACTCACTTAGAGATGACAGCGGTAAGGCGACTCCCTGCTCCCCGCAGAGTCCTGCGGCCACCTGGGACGGGGGTCCGACTACCTCCGAGAAAGTCCAGTGTTCGGGAGCGACCCTACACCAGAGTGTTCCTGCACTACAGACTTCACCCTTTCCCGTCTGTGCGTGTGTAGATAGGCCGGGTCTCCCTCTGAGCTCCTCTCAGGACTAGGGCACAGGTGGCAATTTCCCTCCATCCAATGCCCGGTGGGATCCTCAGGGCCTAACCGGGCTTTCCCATCCAGGACATGGAGTACAAGGTCGGGAGTCGGGGGCCGGTACCCCTCTTGCAGCCAGAATCCCTCTGAATAGATCAGGTAGGCGAGGACAGGTGGCATACTCCGCTCCGTCAGCATCCTCCCCGGGACCCATTTGCTGGGGAGCTAAACTCTAAAGCTCCCGGGCCTTCTTGATCCTTGTTCTTGGCCGGGTTGAGACATTCCTTGTCTGCAACCTACCTCTCGTCCCAAGGCCAGGGCACGAGGGCTGTGTCCCTTGCCGGTGCAGGCCCACACAGGATCTGCGCTCCCGGAGGGAGGTCACATTACACACAGTAGTTGACAGCAACCAAGACCGCTTGACAGGCAAAACTGCCAGAGAGCAGCAAAAGACTAAAAAGGACCAAACAGGACCAAAATCAAAGATGGCTTTCTATTAAATATGAAATTTAAAGTGTAACTAATTTGTAAGTCCTCCACCCTAACCCACTAACTGGTTCCTACCACTTTGTGTTCCCCAGTCTCCCTGTAACCAGGGGAGCAGCACCTAATGCATACCAGCTCCCTCTGGTGGAGAAGTGTGGTGTTGGATGCAAAAGGTTAGGTCACAACTATCACATTGGCCTTACCTCGGAGGAAGAACACCACACTCCATTAAAGAAGTGCAGCATCCCTGTGGCGGTCGAACACTCAGGGGCGCCACACATGCACATGATTTCCCAACAATGCAGTAAAAACAAATCTTTGACAAGAGATTTTACTGTATTTATCATTGTAAAATGTGTGGGTAATGCACAGAAACAACAAAGTAGTTGAACAAGTATTTCTTACCGTAATTGGCCTGAGGATAACATATTTCTATGACTGCAAAGAGGATATTGCCTGGATCAAGGATGGTCTTTTGTTTTTCAACTGAAACACAACAGATTAGATTGTAGTAATAAAAATGCAATCTCAATGTAAAGCCTCTCAGCTTTCTGACACATGAGGATTGCATATTGTCTACATTTAAAGCTTTGAAAATGTGATACAGTTCTTGAGCAAATGCGTACCACACAATTGGAGTATGACCTGAATTCTACAATATCTTCCAAGGATTCCAAGAGTCTACATAAGGCTTTCAGGTAAGGATTTTCCTGACCTACAAAAAAAGTAAAAACAAACAATATCAGGTAGGACAAACTGGGTAGACTAAATCTAAGCTTTGAATTATTACATTTGTCCTACTTACTTTGATTTGGAGTTTTCCAAGAAAATTATCAATATATCCACCCATCTTCTTCTAGGTCCTTCTGAGGTAATCTTTTCTTGATGGAAGGTCCAAAATGTTCTCACAGTCCAACATTTAAAAGATGTCCCCTTTGTCAAAATGGAAGAACACATCCAAGGTTCCTCTAGAAAAATCATCTACCATGCTATTGGTCATGGAATGTACAAAAATTATTGCTCAGAGCTCTGTGCATGCAAAGCTTCACAACAATCCAGTAAAACAACTCTTTGACAAGAGTTTTTACTTATTCATCATTGTGAAATGTGTGGGCATTGCACAAGTACAGACAAATAGTTGAACATGACCTTCTTTCCTTAAATGGCCCATAAAAACATATTTCAATTACTACAAAGGGGGAATTGCCTGGATCGAGGATGGCCTTTCATTTTTCTAACTAAGGAAAGTAAACAGATTAGCTTGTAGTAATAAAAATGCAATCTCAATGTAAAGCCTCTCAGCTTTCTGTCATATGATGAACGCATATAATCTCCATCCATAGCTATATACATGTAATTAAATGGGGTAGTAAATACTTACCTCCCAATTGGGGCACAACGCAAATTCTATAATGTATTCCATTGATTCCAAGAGTCCAAAAAGTGCTGCCAGAGAAATTATTTTCTGACCTACACAAAACAAAACAAAAAATGTCAGCTAGGACCAATGGAGAAGATAGAATGCAAAAATTGAAATACTAAATTTGTTTTACTTACTTTGTTTAGGTGTTTTCCAAAAATTGATGAACAAATGCTTCACATGTTCTTCGAGGAGTTTCTAATGGAATCTAATCTTGATAGAAGGTCCAAAAATGTCCTCAAAATGTAACACTTAGAAGATGCTTGTTTGTCAAGGAAGTAAGAATCTTTCTACGGGTCTTCCTCAAAGTGCATCAACCATTCCATGGCCCATGCAATACGCAAAACAATTTACGCCCCAGGTTCTGTGCATGCACATGATTTCACAACAATGCAGAAAAAACAAATCTTTGACAAGAGCTTTTACTGTATTTATCATTGTAAAATGTGTGCGTAATGCACAGAAACAACCAAGTAGTTGAACAAGTATTTCTTACCGTAATTGGCCTGAGGATAACATATTTTCTATGACTGCAAAGAGGATATTGCCTGGATCAAGGATGGTCTTTTGTTTTTTAACTGAAACACAACAGAATAGATTGTAGTAATACAATTGCAATCTCAATGTAAAGCCTCTCAGCTTTCTGACACATGATGATTGCATATTGTCTACATTTAAAGCTTTGAAAATGTGATAGAGTTCTTAAGCAAATGCTTACCACACAATTGGAGTATGGCCTGAATTCTACGATATCTTCCAAGGATTCCAAGAGTCCACATAAGGCTTTCAAGTAAGGATTTTCCTGACCTGCAAAAAAAGTAAAAACAAACTATATCAGGTAGGACAAACAAGGTAGATTAAATCTAAGCATTGAAATATTATATTTGTCCTACTTACTTTGATTTGGAGTTTTCCAAGAAAATTATCAATAAATCCACACATCTTCTAGCTCCTTCTGAGGCAATCTTTTCTTGATGGAAGGTCCAAAATGTTCTCACAGTCCAATATTTAAAAGATGTCCACTTTGTCAAAAATGGAAGAACACATCCAAGGTTCATCTAGAAAAATCATCTATCATGCTATTGCTCAAGAAATGCACAAAAATTATTGCTCAGAGCTCTGTGCATGCATAGTTTCACAACAATGCAGTAAAACAACTCTTTGACAAGAGTTTTTACTTATTCATCATTGTGAAATGTGTGGGCATTGCACAAGTACAGCCAACTAGATGAACATGACCTTCTTTCCATAATTGGCCCCAAAAAACATATTTCAATTACTACAAAGGGGGAATTGCCTGGATCGAGGACGGCCTTTCATTTTTCTAACTAAGGAAAGTAAACAAATTAGCTTATAATAATAAAAATGCAATCTCAATGTAAAGCCTCTCAGCTTTCTGACATATGATGATCGCATATAATCTCCATCCATAGCTATATACATGTAATTAAATGGGGTAGTAAATACTTACCTCCCAATTGGGGCACAACATGAATTCTATAATGTATTCCATTGATTCCAAGAGTCCAAAAAGTGCTTCCAGAGAAATTATTTTCTGACCTACACAAAACAAAGCAAAAAATGTCAGCTAGGACCAATGGAGAAGATAGAATGCAAAAATTGAAATACTAAATTTGTTTTACTTACTTTGAGTAGGTGTTTTCCAAAAATTGATGAACAAACGCTTCACATGTTCTTCAAGGAGTTTCTAATTGAATCCATTCTTGATAGAAGGTTCAAAAAGGTCCTCAAAATGTAACACTTAGAAGATGCTTGTTTGTCAAGGAAGTAAGAATCTTTCTACGGTTCTTCCTCAAAGCACATCAACCATTCCATGGCCCATGCAATACGCAAAACAACTTACTTCCCAAGCTCTGTGCATGCACATGATTTCACAACAATGCAGTAAAAACAAATCTTTCACAAGAGCATTTACTGTATTTATCATTGTAAAATGTGTGGGTAATGCACAGAAACAACCAAGTAGTTGAACAAGTATTTCTTACCGTTATTGGCCTGAGGATAACATATTTCTACGACTGCAAACAGGATATTGCCTGGATCAAGGATGGTCTTTTGTTTTTAAACTGAAACACAACAGATTAGATTGTAGTAATAAAAATGCAATCTCAATGTAAAGCCTCTCAGCTTTCTGACACATGATGATTGCATATTGTCTACATTTAAAGCTTTGAAAATGTGATAGAGTTCTTGAGCAAATGTGACGCGCCCCCAGGGCCGTGGGTTACTCTGCAGCCGGGCCTTTGTGTATGCCGGTAGGGGAGTATCACGGTGGCTGGCCCGGTCCGTGACCCAGGGCGGTCAGTGCACAAGGGGGGTACTTTAATATGGGATTTTTGGGATTGTTCATGAAGCCACCTGTGGATTGCGGCTAAAGGGGACCGCCGCTGGGGAGCAGTCCTCTGGAGCTTGTGTTACGGCAGCAGGGATGGTGTGGCTCTCCACAGGTAGAGCTAGCTCCAGGGCAGTGTATGGTGTAATGGATGGTGGTTGTGCTGGGCGTTGTAGTGCAGAGAGGGAACGATGGCACAGATTAAAGAATGGACGAAGGCAGTGCGGTGCAGTCATCCGAGTTTTTACTGACAATTATTATGACAGTTCCACTGGTGCACTGTACAGGTGCTAGCCTTACATGTCGCGCTGCATTCACCAGGCAGGGGTTCAGCACTTCCTCAGGTAGATCAGGAATACCTGGCAGAACCCCACTTTCTTGTGTTCCTATCTAGACCGTCTTCACGCTGGGTCTTTCTCTCTCTTGCCATGCGCTTCCCACTCTCAATCCTGCTCGGGTGCTCTGAAGTCCCTACTGTCCGTCAGAGTTCACAGACCTGCTTGACCCTCACGGGGATTAGAATGAGGCTTCGGCAACTGACTATATAAGCCAGGAGCCTCCGGTTCTTCCAGCCGGGACTTGAAGTACACAACTGGGCCAGGGGCCGGTCCCCTTCCTGCGGCCTACGATCCCTCTGTCTTCTGAGAGATGCGGGGCATACAGGTGCCTTCCTGCACTCGCCGTACCCCCCCTAGGATCCCTTCTTAGAACGGATCCTACTCCCTGCTCCCCTCCTGGGCCTCTGACACTAGGCCCAAGTTGTGGAGCAGAGCTCCTACTGAGACTCTGCTTCCAGACTGTTCTCCAACTACTAGTCTGACTGATCTGCCACCCTAAAATGGCTTCCCTATTTATACTCCTACCAAAGTGCTCCCCCTAACTACTTCCTCCACCCACACCCACTACTGGTTCCCCCTACCTCTGGGTTCCCCCCACTCCAGCCAGGGTCAGAGCTCAGCAGAAACATAAATTGCGTCTTGCCCTTCCTGCTGGCCTACAGCAGTGTAGTGTTGGATGCAGGTGTTGGGGTTCCGAGCAGCACTCCCTTCTTACCTGAGAGAAGGAGACACCACACCTCTGGGTGAGGTGAAGTACCTCTGTGGCGACTGAACCCTCAGGGGTGCCACAAATGCTTACCACACATTTGGAGTATGATCTGAATTCTACAATATCTTCCAAGGATTCCAAGAGTCCACATAAGGCTTTCAGGTAAGGAATTTCCGGACCTACATAAAAAGTAAGAAAAATATATATCAGGTAGGACAAACAGGGTAGATTAAATCTAAGCTCTGAATTATTACATTTGTCCTACTTACTTTGATTTGGAGTGTTCTTAGAAAATTATCAACAAATCCACACATCTTCTTCTAGGTCCTTCTGAGGTAATCTTTTCTTGATGGAAGGTCCAAAATGTTCTCACAGTCCAACATTTAAAAGATGTCCCCTTTGTCAAAAATGGAAGAACACATCCAAGCTTCTTCTAGAAAAATCATTTACCATGCTATTGCTCATGGAATGCACAAAAAATATTGCTCAGATCTCTGTGCATGCATAGTTTCACAACAATGCAGTAAAACAACTCTTTGACAAGAATTTTTACTTATTCATCATTGTGAAATGTGTGGGCATTGCACAAGTACAGCCAACTAGTTGAATATGACCTTCTTTCCATAATTGGCCCAAAAAAACATATTTCAATTACTACAAAGGGGGAATTGCCTGGATCGAGGACGGCCTTTCATTTTTCTAACTAAGGAAAGTGAACAGATTATCTTGTAGTAATAAAAATGCAATCTCAATGTAAAGCCTCTCAGCTTTCTGACATATGATGATTGCATATAATCTACATCCATAGCTATATACATGTAATTGAATGGTATAGTAAATACTTACCTCCCAATTGGGGCACAACGTGAATTATATAATGTATTCCACTGATTCCAAGAGTCCACAAAGTGCTTCCAGAGAAATTATTTTCTGACCTACACAAAACAAAACAAAAAATGTCAGCTAGGACCAATGGAGAAGATAGAATGCAAAACTTGAAATACTAAATTTGTTTTACTTACTTTAATTAGGTGTTTTCCAAAAATTGATGAACAAATGCTTCACATGTTCTTCAAGGCGTTTCTAATGGAATCCATTCTTTATAGACGGTCCAAAAATGTTCTCAAAATGCAAAACTTAGAAGATGCTTGTTTGTCAAAGAAGGAAGAATCTTCTACGGTTCTTCCTCAAAGTGAATTAACTATTCCATGGCCCATGCAATATGCAAAACAATTTATGCCCCAGGCTCTGTGCATGCACATGATTTCACAACAATGCAGTAAAAACAAATCTTTGACAAGAGCTTTTACTGAATTTATCATTGTAAAATGTGTGGGTAATGCACAGAAACAACCAAGTAGTTGAACAAGTATTTCTTACCGTAATTGGCCTGAGGAAAACATATTTCTATGACTGCAAAGTGGATATTCCCTGGATCAAAGATGGTCTTTTGTTTTTTAACTGACACACAACAGATTAGATTGTAGTAATAAAAATGCAATCTCAATGTAAAGCCTCTCAGCTTTCTGACACATGATGATTGCATATTGTCTACATTTAAAGCTTTGAAAATGTGATAGAGTTCTTGAGCAAATGCTTACCACACAATTGGAGTATGACCTGAATTCTACAATATCTTCCAAGGATTCCAAGAGTCCACATAAGGCTTTCAGGTAAGGATTTTCCGGACCTACAAAAAAAGTAAAAAACAAACATATCAGGTAGGACAAACAGGGTAGATTAAATCCAAACATTGAATCATTACATTTGTCCTACTTACTTCGATTTGGAGTTTTCCAAGAAAATGATCAATAAATCCAAACATCTTCTTCGAGGTTCTTCTGAGGTAATCTTTTCTTGATGGAAGGTCCAAAATGTTCTCACTGTACAATATTTAGAAGATGCTCTTTGTCAAAAATGGAAGAACACATCCAAGGCTATTCTAGAAAAATCTTCAACCATGCTATTGCTCATGGAATGCACAAAAATTATTGCTCAAAGCTCTGTGCATGCATAGTTTCACAACAATGCAGTAAAACAACTCTTTGACAAGAGCTTTTAATGTATTTATCATTGTGAAATGTGTGGGCATTGCTAAAGAACAGCCAAGCAATTGAATGTGACCTTTTTTCCTTAATTGGCATGAGAATAACATGTTTCAAAAACTTCAAAGGGGGAATTGCATACATCGAGGACGGCCTTTTATTTTTTCAAGGAGATTTGTACAAGGTAAATGGGATTTTGAATAAGGAAGGTTCTCACTCCATTTTGCAACGCCTTTCCATACCCTGTGGACTGCGCTTGATCGGAGCCAATTTCATCCTACAACAAGACAATGACCCAAAGCACACCTCCAAATTATACATGAACTATTTAGGGAAGAAGCAGGCAGCTGGTATTCTATCTGTAATGGAGTGGCCAGCGCAGTCACCAGATCTCAACCCCATTGAGCTTTTGTGGGAGCAGCTTGACCGTATGGAACTCAAAAAGTGCCCATCAAGCCAATCCAACTTGTGGGAGGGGCTTCAGGAAGCATGGGGTGAAATTTCTCAAGATTACCTCAGCAAATTAAC